>NC_064931.1:842775883-843078913 GCF_023897955.1 Schistocerca gregaria
CTTTCTCTCACAAGACTATATTAGATATCGAGTATGTGACGCCCTCTGTGACTGGGTTCAGCAGCAGATTGGTATCCCTCAAAGAACGTTTTTAAGCGTCATTGTCTTTGCCACATCTATTAACAGTATTATGTCAGTTGTTAAACGACGTGTTCAGTGTCCTTTCTCTGTTGACAACTTCGCTGTCTTTTTTCCTCCTCCAGCCTTGCAACACCCACTCCTCAGTTCCAACTGACTATCTTATGGTTGAAGGAATTTGCGAAGGAGAGGGATTTTAATTTCTCCACCGAGAAGTGTGCATTATTTTTAACCGTCGACGTTATGCTTACAACTTTCCTGAGTTGCAGATGGAACAGCTGTTATTCATTTTCAAGACACTGTCATATTTATGGGCCTCCCATTTGACTCTCAACTTAGATGGCTGCCACATCTTAGGAATCTGAAATAATCGTCCCTAGGAGCACTCCATATTTTAAAATGTCTTAGTCACAATTCATGGGAAGCAGACCGAACAAGTCTGCTCCAGTTTTACAGAGTGTTCCTGTGATCTCGACCATATTTTGGGTCCGCAGTGTATGGGTTCGTAAGACTCCCTTATTTAAAAATTTAGGACGTGGTGCATTATGAAGGACTTTGATTGGCCAATAGGTCATTTACAATCTCCCCTATATGAAGTGTTTCGGCTGAGGCTAGTGAGCTGCTGCTCCATATCAAGCAACGACTCTTGTTGTTGCAACAGGCCTACAAAACACTGTCTGCGCCGAACACACATGCACATGATACAGTTTCTCGGCCGACAAGAGAAAGGCTTTTCCACAATCGACAACGAGTGACGGGGCCGTATTGGATTTTCGTGAGTTGTTGTCTTTTTAAGAATGGTGTGGCTGTTTTTCATGTTTTAAACTAAAGCTCGAGCAGATCTCCACCTTGTATGCCACAGAACTTCAAAGTTGTTTCATATTTGACGCATTATAAGAAAGATTGCACTCCATATTTTAAGTTGCAATATCTGTGTTTTCTGATTTTACATACAGACCACATATGTAATGTTGTGTATACTTATGATCCCACACATGGGAACTTCTTTGGTTGTTTAGAAGTATGTCCCATTCGTGTATTCAAGATTCGTCTTTCTTGTGAATACAGTATATTAACAGCAGAGCTCCACGCCATCCTGAAGGCATTCAAGCAGTAAGGCATCTTTGGGACAAACTATTTGTCCTCTGCCCCACTTTCCTTGCAGCCCTACAATCACTGCAGTACATGCAACCAAGAGAGAAAATGGTCCAGCTACTACTTGACCAGTTGCGTATCCTACTGTAGCTGGGAGGCAGGTATCAGTCTCCTGGCTGACACTAATATTTAGTAAGATCTGTGTATAGGGAAAAGAGACACGGAAGAACCACAAAAAAGAAGAGGAAGGCAATATATAGGGATGCTGAGCTCCAGACTCTGGCAAAGTACCGGCGTTGGTAGTGACACGTGTGCATTTATAGGTCTACCATTACAGACGGAGAGTAACGAGAATAAATATCCACCTTACACATGTAGATCAGAAAACGTTAGTAGGCAAGGTAGACAAAAATCACGAAGGTGAGATAATATTTCGCCGAGCGGGATTAGCCGAGCGGTCCCAGTTGGTCCCGGCGGGGGTTCGAGTCCTCCCTCGTGCATGGGTGTGTGTGTTTGTCCTTAGAATACTTTAGGTTAAGTTGTGTGTAATCTTAGGGACTGATGACCTTAGCAGCTAAGTCCGATAAGATTTCACACACATTTGAACATTTTTTGGGTAATTCCTGCCACCAGAGATGTGAAATATATCAGAGACTACAATTCAGGAAGTAATAACATCTTTGAGCCTTGAGGAAGTATTTTCTCTTTTTCTATGATGTATACCGACTTTTATGTTGTTGTACGGATGTAATGACAGTGTTCTCGTGCTATTAATAAAGCAAGTGTGTCAGTGATTGGTGTATCTGAGTAATGTTCAAAATGCTTCCTGTGGTGGGACCCTAAACATTTGTACAGACTGCAGACCAAATCTGTAATTTAACTTCCTATCCTACCATTACTCAGTTTTACTGTCTGCTGGCAAGATTTGAAATCTACTTGCTGTCAGAACAGATCACTTCCACAAGGTACCGTTTGTAACAGCACGGCAGTGCTCGAAGTTATTTGAGCTGTCATAACTTTTCTTGTGGTTTACCCTCTGCCACGAACTTAAACGTCATGTACAGAGTATCCATGTAGATGTTACTACCAGATTATTTTCATCTATACATTCTACTGACTACATTGGTGAGAGATCCTTTATTCTTGTAAAAATTCCTATTTGCCCTTTATTTAACAGATAATAAGTTACTCGTTTTGCTGAACATCCAGCACACTACCAGCTAATCAGAGCATAGGATCGCGAACGTCAGCTAACTAAAGATTCTAGGTCCATACCAAACTGTAGCGTCATGTGCAAACGATAGTTGCCCTTATTATTCGTATACACCAATCAGTACTCTCTAGTGATGTGAACTACCTGCCACAATTTACAGTATGCTTCGACTGATAATAAAGAAACCGTGACTGCAAGAATCAGGTATGTTACATACCCCCTTTCGTGGGTGCCATATCTAATTTGACCTGTTATTGTGTCCTCACAACTGATGTCACATCTGAGGTATGTGTTATCTAGCAAGGTTATATGCTGCCTCAATTATTACTTAAGCTGCTGCCAGTCAATGACAATAATTTACTACTTCTCCAACAACTTATGGGTGAAACGATACAGCAGCCTATTTTATTACATCTTGCATGCACATTTCTTCACGATCTTGGCGGTGCCATGTTGCTCTCTTATTGCCACTTAACGATCAATGTCTGCTTCATTGGTCTTAGATGAGATACATGAATAACTTTGGTTGATAAGAGGCTATGTACTGTGCAGATTATATAATACTATTTGTAATTAACAGTTTCATTCTGCATTGCATCGTCTATTGATGGCAGTTCAGTATGCAAAATAATTAATAGTATATATATAAACGTCAGCATTGCACTGCTAAAACGACCTATGGGATTCTTTCTCTGACTTATCTTGCACACATATTATAGACCCAATCATCTGAAGCTTAATATTTCAATTACATTGCATCTGACTCTGAGGTAGGCCACCCCTAAGCGTCCGCTATCTGTGGAGGCCCCCAGCTCTACTAACTCTTTGAATTGCGCTCCCTACAACTTCTTAACAACCTTTCATGAGTCTTTATGTTACATCGTGATATCTATTTATTACTGAAAACTTTTATGCATTATCGATTTCTTTTGTATTGTCATGTCTTTTTATTATTATTGAGACTTCCCCTGAGTCTTAGCATCCTAACGATAAGCTGCTTTTAATATATTATTATTCATTTAGATACCTGTTCGGAGATTTCGGTGACTGCACCAGTATGACTAGCGCTTGATTCTCTCAACACACTTTCACACGCCAGCCACCAGTCACTTTACCAGTCACAGTGTCCGCCAGTCTGCTGTCCAGAAAGATACCAGTTTCGGCAGGTACTCCTATATATGGTTTTTAAGTGGCTCGCCGCTTGCACTGAAGGCGACATACTGCAACGCAAAGGCTTTTAATAACAACGGTAGGACAAGAAAGTGCTGGTTGTGACGGAAAGCTCATAACTGCCCTCCATGTGGGAAAAGATGTAATATTTCATTATTCCATTTGTATGGAGACAGACTCAGAGAGTAGCACACAGTTCCACTTTCTCCTGCGGTGACTTCAAGAATAAGAAAGATATCTATAACTACCTCCAATATACGCTACTGAGCCGGCCGGAGTGGCGGTGCGGTTCTAGGCGCTACAGTCTGGAGCCGAGCGACCGCTACGGTCGCAGGTTCGAATCCTGCCTCGGGCATGGATGTGTGTGATGTCCTTAGGTTAGTTAGGTTTAATTAGTTCTAAGTTTTAGGCGACTGATGACCTCAGAAATTAAGTCACATACTGCTCAGAGCCATTTGAACCATTACACTACTGAAATCATCTTCCCAAATTCTTGAGAAATTAAACAACATGAGCAACAACAACATCCTTAGTAAATCACAATTTGAATTTCAAAAGAGTTAGTCAATTGAAATTGCCATCTCATGATCAAACTTTAATTTTACATACGTTACATATCCAAACTGCATTAAGACACAAGGGAATTAAAGACAATACTAACTGGTATCAATTAGCAAAGTTGAAAATTTGTCCCAAACAGGGTTTTGAAACCGGGTGTCCTGCTTATTAAGCAGACGATTTGACCACTATGCCATCCAGACTCAGTGGTGACTGCAATTCCACGGGCTATCATAGCACGCCTCCTGTCAGACCCAAATTCTCAAGTTTTCCACACACTCTTGCTTTAGTGCCATTTGTCGAGTATCCTCATTTCTCTCGGCATTTCGCCAATTCCCGTAAGAGTTCGAGCTCGGTGTGCATCTAAACTGTAACAGTTCTGGTACTAAATGTAACTGGGTTTTCTCTTTTGATGCTGGTCAATTGCCAGGATGAGCATTACTGCAATGGGCAGTTAATTCTAAAGCATTATGTCAGGCTGAAAATCCTAAATAATTTAATTTTTCTCTGTTAACAACATGAGGGCAGGGTGGGTTCTTTCTTGGCTCGGGTATGAGGTAGAATGAAACAGCATTTTTACATAAGATAACTTTTATTGTAAGTTTCGTATAACTGTTTTCTTACTCGATGTTCTGGCTCAGAGTACGGCATCTGTTTCATTTGCGTAGCCTTCTACTGCGGCAGCGGCGGCGTCTGATTACGCGTGGCAGTGTGTCTCTCGTGTCGCCGTCTCGCCCAGCTGACTGGAGACGCGCAGCGCGAGGTAGCCCGTTTAATTATTGCGAGCGAAATCGTGCATCGGATGGTGATACCTTTGATGTGGCGTTACAGTGTTTCTCTTCTCTAAGCGGCTGCGTGTGTCAGTGTTGTGCGTCAGCCAGCGGAGCGTCGCGGCGGGGGAAGGTCAGTGTCCCGGACTCGAACAACGGACTCCCGCTTGCCAGTCTTCGGCTGTCAGATCTTCATCCCAGCTCACAAGTGACTGCTGATGTGAGGCCGTCTCCTTCCCGTCCTCACGAGTCACCTGGGTTCGTGAAAATCAGACTTCACATACCTTTTAACTTCTGTCTTCTGGCGCCGAGGCTGCTGCTTGCTATTCCATTACAGCGGCGGACTTGGTGCATCTGTGCATGATGTAGTCTCTTCTTGCATGACGGTCTTCAGCACCGAAACTGAAGGCTACTGCTACTCTTCTCTTCTTCCTTCGTCTCCTTCGTCTCTTCGTCCGTCGGGCCCACTGCGTCTCGCGTATTTATTCACTTCAGTTTACTGGAGGTGAACGACTTCACTGTCATTGCCTCTTCTGTCACGTTGAAAAGCTTCTCGAAGAATCTTCTTAACGTCGGTCATTGGCTCTTGGAATGTGGGCGAGGGCCTTTGATCACATGTGACGACTGAGAAACACGTGAGTCGGTCATTGCCTCTTCTGTCACGTTGAAAGGCTTCTCGAAGAATCTTCTTAACGTCGGTCATTGGCTCTTGGAATGTGGGCGGGGGCCTTTGCTCACATGCGACAACTGAGAAACACGTGAGCCGGTCGGGCGATGCCCTGACGGCTGAATCGACAGCGCCCGCTTATGTGGAACTTGCTGACTTCACGGTCATTGTCTTCTCTGCTCTGCTGTTCTGCTCGCTGTTGGCCAGTATGTAATTCTCTATACTAAACCAAGTTTTTAATTTATATTCTAATTTCTACTTCACTTTGATTTCACTAATTTATTTACGTAAGTACCACTCAACAAAACTGAAGGGATCATTGTCCATCCTCGTCTTAATTATATATGGTTAGTGACTGATCTTTTGGACACCTTTCTGGTTCAACACAAATGTTCAGCTTTCCCACTGATATAAATCAATGCCCACTGGCAACTAATGTCTTTAATTCCTTTGTGTCTTGATTCGTAGTGGCTGCAGGATCCAAATGGTGTCTGTTCTTGCCACATATATAAATTCGCATCAGGTGATCTTTTCTGTGGCCTGTCTAAATCACTCTACTCTGTAAGCTATAATATTCACCTAGATAAACAAAGTTTTTATGGAGTTAATGGTAAAGCCAAACAACGTTTAATATCATACGTAAGTAAAAGATGCAGGAAGTTTTTCAGAAGTATTTGAACAAAATAGCCCGGGGATGATTGCACTGACTGGGAAAGACCAGGGTTTAACAAGGCTCAGTCTTAAGAATACCATTGTTTTTCACATGTTTAACCGATCTTCCGTCTATTTTACAAGTAGAATTAATTCTTTTAGCAGATGGCACCATTATTGTAAAGTGTAACAGCTTAGACCATAGCCAGTGCTGAGTGCCATAGGTAGAGTGCCAAGTCGCGAGCAGTAACTATTGCTGGACATCGACATGCCTACTCAGCAGCTCATCAGCGGTAGAACTTTCCATACCAAACTTACACAAGTCAACAGCCTGGGACATTGCCCAACCTTCGGGAAATTTTTGCAGTTGGTCCCACTTCCACACGGCCACATCTGCACTTTAGCCACAGGCCTCTGAGGCAGAAACGCGGCTTCTTACGCATGGTCAGTGCTAGAGAGCTGCAGTTAAACTCTTGGAGCAAGCTCATCTTCCATCCGGACAGCTAGGGAATGTTGCTGCACCTAGTCTGTGTCAAACACAACCCTGGAGTCTGCTCTGTGACGGTGACGTAATTATTAAAATCTTCACTGCGCCGCGAATCGCTGGCCTCCACTTAATCACCCAGGCCCTTGGTAGACAACACTCCGCCATTGTCTACAATAGCTCACTCGCCACTGCCTCTTGGTCTGAGACTTTTCAGGACTACCACCCAGCTCCATGCCCCTGTGTGATCGCCGCCGCTAGACGCAGCGAACCCAGCTACAGATGATGGTACATCTCCCTGGTCAGCATTGTTTGCTGTCGCTCCACTAGGACACCACTAGTTACAACGAGAAAGGCCTTCGATGTCCCGCTGCTAGACCCTGGCTCTGAGGTGGAGGCTCTGACCGTCCCCGCCAACGCAAAATTCAGTGTGTCAGCAAAGACAGTTTCAGCACATCGTCCTCAAGGCAGCGTGCATATGCTGCAGGCTGTTTGATACGCATACCACACCTTCCATAGCGAGAGGAAGTATTAAGAGACCAAGTCAAGCTGCATTAGAGATGCAAGTACACCAAAATACACCGATGTCCTAAATTAAAGCAACAAATAGCTATTTCCCCGTCCTGTGGCTAATTCACGATATAAGCATGCAAGCTATCAATAGAAGTCCGTACGATCGCGTTCTACTCCGAAGATGGCATTCCAGTCAACGGACAACCACACCAACAATGCCGTCAGAGTACCTACCAAACGCGATAATGTTTGCCGTGTAGTTCAACATCCACAGCCGTTGTGCACACAGCTATAGACGGTACAGTATGGAACAGAGAACACGCCTATGAGGCTCTCTGCGATGGATTACCATAGGAAGAATGGAAGTAGGACAATTACAAATTGATGTGGCCCAATAACTTTATGTAAATCGTTCTGTTGTTTCTCGGATGTGGTGACAGTTAATAGAAGCCGAAACTTTATTCCGAAGACCAGGACAGGGCGGACGACGTACGACATCAGAAAGAGAGAACCGTTATTTGGCTGTTAGGGCACGACGGTGCCGCCTTAGTACTGCATGGCAGCTGGTTTCTGACTTCCCAGCATTCACTGGACTTGTTGTATCGAGGTAAACGGTGTACGGAAGGAACAGAGAGGCTTTTACTGTCGGAGACGTGCTGTACACCTGACGCGTCTTCACGAGTTGAGTCGTTTACAAGCCACCTGAACGATCGAAGAGTTGGGCAATGTTCTCTTCACAGATGAGTTCGATTTCGGCTGGAGAGTGATTTTCGACGGATTCGTTTCTCTAGGGCACGTGGAACACGATTTCGGGAGCCAAACATTGTGTAAAGAAACCGATATCGAATAAGATAGCTAATGGCGTGAGCAGGGATTATGTTGACTACTCGAACACATCGTCATAAAATTGTATAGACGCATCGGCAAGGTTTAATTGCTGGCAGGTGTCGTGACGAGATCTTGGGACGTAATGAGTGGTTACTGCGTGGTGCTGTGGGCCCAGGCTTCTTATTAATGGACGATAATGCTCAGCCTCATTGAACACGGGTGGTTCAAGTTTTCTTGGAAACGAATGATACTGCATGCATGACGTGACCTGCTAGTTCTCCCGATTTGAATGTCATAGAGCTCCACTGGGGTGCACTTGAGAGACGGGTTGCATCACACCACCATCCACCAGCCACACTCCAAGACTTGCGAGCAGCTCTGGGGGAAGAATGGGTCTTATTAACTCAACGGAATATTGATGACATCATTCATAGTATGCCCTAACGTTGTCAGGCCTATTTTGCTGCCAGAGTTGGTCAAACTCCATGCTGAGCACATGAACCAGCTGTGCGCAGATTCGTTAATTCGGAAAAAACGAAGAAAATTTTTATTGCCCATTATGCATACTGCAGTTGTTTACGATCTGTATTCTTCACATTGTTTTTAGTTTACTATCAGCTGTTTATACTGTTTTACTGCAAAATAAATGAAACCTTGCACAGTTTCCATTTGTTTCTTTAATTCTGGACGCTAGTATAATTGTCAAAACCGGACGGAATAGTGAAGAACTGTCATCTTCACTTAGATTGTTTCTATCCTGCGGACCTTCATATGTCATTAAAATCTGAAATACCTCCTGTCGCCCTTGCCATAATCTGAACCGAGGCTACATCAGATGACAGTCGAGTGACTCCTAAGGATCACCAGGATGGCTCCCACCAGTCAGTAGTGGTCATTGCAAAACCAACCCCTACATTCTGGTGCCGAAGGTGGGATGGCATGGAGTCAAAGATGAGGGTATGCTTCAGTCCGATGACAGAAGTGGATGGAAGGGTGCAGCCAACTGCAGGTGGTGGCACATGTCGGTACCAATGATGCGTGTCACTTTGGATCGGAGCAGATTCTGTCTGGTTTCGGGAGGATAGCGGAAATGGTAAAGACTGCCAGTCTTGCTTCCCAGATTAAGGCGGAGCTCACCATCTGCAGCATTGTCGATAGAAT
Organism: Schistocerca gregaria; assembly: GCF_023897955.1. NCBI lineage: Eukaryota > Metazoa > Arthropoda > Insecta > Orthoptera > Acrididae > Schistocerca > Schistocerca gregaria. Next base: position 842,785,072 of record NC_064931.1, read on the forward strand.
CGACTGTGGTCCTTTGGTGCAGAGCCGAGTGGAGGGTCTGAATCAGAGGATCAGGCGGTTCTGTGACCGTGTATGTTGCAGATTCCTTTCCATGCGCCATCGGGTGGTGGGTTTCCGAGTTTCGCTTAATAGGCCAGGAATCCACTACACACATGAGGCGGTTACACGGACAGCGTGGGCTGTGTGGAAAGGACTGGGCGGTTTTTTTTTAGGTTAGAGGGCCTCAGGGAACCACAGAAGGGACGTCCGCCTAAAAGTGGGCAAGTAAACATCTTAAGGTAGTTGTAGAAACGATTGGTATTGTAGTTGTAAATTGTCGTAGCTGTGTTGGGAAAGAACCAGAGCTCCAAGCCCTAATAGAAAGCACTGATGCTCAAATAGTTGTAGGCATAGAGAGCTGGTTAAAGTCGGAAATAAGTTCGGACGAATTTTTTTCAAACGATCTAACAATGTTCAGAAAGGATAGATTAAATACAGTTGGTGATGGAGTATTTGTTGCTGTCAGAGGCAGTTTGCCTTAGAGACAAATTGAAGTAGATAGTACGTGTGAAATAGTATGGGTAGAGGTTATAGCTGACAATCGGACTAAACTATTAATTGAATCGTTTTACCGACCTCCCGACTCAGAAGATAAAGTTGATGAACAGTTCAAAGAAAACTTGAGTCTCATTTCAAGTAAGTACCCCGCTCATATAATTACAGTCGGTGGTGACTTTAATGTACAATCAATATGCTGGAAAAATTACACGTTTAAAGCCGGCAACAGGCATAAAACGTCATCCGAAACTGTACTGAATGCTTTCTCAGAAAATTATTTTGAACAATTAGTTCATGAGCCCACTCGAAGTGTAAATGGTTGCGAAGGCATACTTGACATTTGGCAACAAATAATCCTGGACAAATAGGGAGTATTGCGACGAATACAGGGATTAGCGACCACAAGGCAATTGCCGCTAGGCTGAATACCGTAACACCTACAACCATCAAAAACAAAAGGAAGGTATATCTATTTAAAAAGGCTGATAAAAATGCACTTAACGCCTATTTAAGAGACAGTCTTCACTCCTTCCGATCTGATCATGTAAGTGTAGAAAAGTTGTAGAATGTTTTCAAAGAGATAGTATCGACAGCAATTGAAAGATATATACCACATAAATTAATAAGTGATGGTACTGATCCCTCATGGTAAACAAAAACTGGTGAGATCGTTGTTGCAGAAGCAACAAAATAAGCATGCCAAATTTAAGAGAACGTAAAATCCCCAAGATTGGCGACGCTTTACAGGAGTTCGAAATATGGCGCGTACCTCAATGCGAGATGCTTTTAATAACTTCCTCAACGAAATTCTGTCTCGAAATCTGGCAGAAAACTCAAAGAGATTCTGGTCATACATATGGTACACCAGTGGCAATACTTCACTGCGCGATAACAACGGTGAAGTCACTGATGACAGTGCCACGAATGCAGAGTTATTAAATACGGATTTCCAAAACTCCTTCACCAAAGAAGACGAAGTAAATATTCCTGAATTCCAATCAAGAACAGCTGCCAAGATGTGAAACATAGAAGTAGATATCCTCTGAGTAACGAAGCAACTTAAATCACGTAATAAAGGCAAGGCCTCCGGTCCAGATTGTATACCAGTCAGGTTCCTCTCAGAGTATGCGGATACAATAGCTTCATATTTAACAATTACATACAACCACTCGCTCACAGAAAGATCTGTACCTAAAGACTGGAAAATTGCTCAAGTCACATCAATACCCAAAAAGGGAAGCAGGAGTAATTCGCTGAATTACAGGTCTATATCACTAACGTCGATTTGCAGTAGGGATTGGAACATACACTGTATTCGAACGTTATGAAGTACCTCGAAGAAAACGGTTTATTGACACATAGTCAGCACGTTCTCAGAAAATATCGTCTTGTGAAACACAACTAGCTCTTTATACTCATAAAATAATAATTGCTATTGTCAGGGGATGTCAAATTGATTCCATATTTTTAGATTTCCAGAAGGCTTTCGACACCGTTCCTCACAAGCGTCTTCTAACCAAACTGCGTGCCTACAGAGTATCGCCTCAGTTGTACGACTGGATTCGTGATTTTCTGTCAGAAGGTTCACCGTTCGTAGTAATAGACGGAAAGTCATCGAGTAAAACAGAAGTAATATCCGGCGTTCACCGAGGAAGTTTTATAGGCCCTCTATTGTTCCCGATCTAAACTAACGACATAGGAGACAATCTGAGAAGCCGTCTTAGGTTGTTTGCTATCATTTACCGTCTTGTAAAGTCATCAGATGATCAAAACGACTTGCAAAATGATTTAGGTAAGAGATCTGTATGGTGCGAAAAGTGGCAATTGACCTTGAATAAGGAAAAGTGTGAAGTACTAAAGTGTGAGTACTAAAATAAATCTGCTAAATTTCGATTACGCTATAAGTCACACAAATCTGAAGACTGTAAATTCAACTAAATACTCAGGGATGACAATTACAAATAACCTAAATTGGAACGATCACATAGATATTATTGTGGGTAGAGCAAACCAAAGACTGCGATTCATTGGCTGAGCACTTCGAAGGCGCAACAGGTCTACCAAAGAGACTGCTTACACCACGACTGTCCGCCCTATTCTAGAGTACTGCTGTGCGGTGTGGGATCCGCATCAGGTGGGACTGACGGGTGACATCGAAAAAGTACAAAGAAGGGCAGCTCGTTTTGTATTATCGTGAAATAGGGGAGATAGTGTCACAGAGATGATACGTGAATTGGAGTGGTAATCATTAAAACAAAGGCGGTTTTCGTTGCCACGTGATCTTCTCATGAAATTGCAATCATCAGGTTTCTCCTCCGATTGCGAAAACATTCTGCTGGCACCCACCTACATAGGGAGAAATGATCATCACGATAAAATAAGAGCAAAATTTAAGTGCTCGTTTTGCCCGCGTGCCGTTCGGGAGTGGAACGGTAAAGAGACAGCTTGAAGGTGGTTCCTTGAACCCTCTGCCAGGCACTTTATTGTGAATAACAGAGTAATCACGTAGATGTAGATGTAGATGTAGAAAGACAGAATGCTCAAAAACCATCTTGGAAAGCATCAATATCTGTAAGTAGCGGCGATTCCAAACATCCACAAGTTTGACCTTCCTTTACTTTTCCCGTGATTTCTTACCTATCCTGTAGATACCATCGTAGCCTTCAGTAAGGGAGCGAGACACGAACCGCTGACTCCGGTTACTTGCAATCAACGTAATTTACCTTGGCATGCAGCTCCATTCACCAAGTCGCAAGACGGAAATTTTTGGATACGCCACCAAAAACGACATTACGCCAGTTAGTGCCACAAATGTGTCTGTATCGGGCATAAGAAGCCTTGGGTACCCCGAAAACTTTGGTAATTTTGAAGGGCCGGCCAGAATAAACATAAAGTTCTTATTTTGTATAGCATGAATGTTTTAGGATGATTACGAACAACAGGTGTAATGTACATCAGTAACTGAAGATAGGTATCACGTTGGATTTGGGGCCATGGCCACTAAGTAAGATGTTTTAGAAGATGTAATCTGGGAAAATGTGCCCCTCGCAGTAAATAGTGGAAGGGTATTACTAATTTCAATAAGATAAAGCTGAGCCCTCGTACAGCGCCTGTGAATGAGAATAAGAATAAGAAGTCCAAATGGTATTTTTGGTCTGGTTTTACTGTCTCACTTCATGAGACATTGTGTCGTAACGGGAAAACTGTTGGGCTACCACAAGTATGCGAGATGTGCTACTGGCTGTGACGTCGTCAATTAAACCACTCCTGCTTCTTCGAGAAGCAATGTTCATGATAGTGGTAGATCGACCAAGCGATTGACGTTGGACAGTGGAAAAATGTTAGAAAGATGTGTTGAAGTAAAGGAATTAAAGGTTTCTTTTTATATAGCGTGTCCCACTTAAAATGATCAATATTCAAGGATATGATAGGAAGGTTCATTTGAAGCAGAAAACTTTGGATGAACACATGCCATATTAAGAATAGTTTTTGAGACAGAACACACGTTATATACATCGCAATTTATTTCCTGTATTACACGCTATAGGAAAATGACTTTTAAAGCGGAAATTAACGTGCGCATTCAAATGGCTGTAACCACTATGGGACTTAACATCTGAGGTCATCAGTCTCCTAGATTCAGAACTACTAAAACCTAAGTAATCTAAGGACATCAAACACATCCATTCCCGAGGCAGGATTCAAACCTGCTACCGTAGCAGCAGCGCGGTTCCGACTGAAGAGCGTAGAACCGCTCGGTCACAGCGGCCGGCTCGTCCGCAATTACTCTACTGCGTTTTTTTTTATCGGTATGTATTAGCAGGGACAGTAAAACACGGAGAATAATGCACTGTGGCATATAGGTAGTTTTCAGCGCGGGCTAGGGCAGTGCCATCGCTGCTGGACTACTGGTTACTCTTCATATTTTACTGTCCCTGCTAATAGATATCAACAAAACAAATATCGCCTGAGAGTAACTGAGACCGCTAATAAATTTGGCACATGAAATTCTGCTTTAAAAATCTTTTTTTAATAATATTGAATATACAGGGTGTTACAAAAAGGTTCGGCCAAACTTTCAGGAAACATTCCTCACACACAAAGAAAGAAATTATGTTATGTGGACATGTGTGCGGAAACGCTTATTTTCCATGTTAGAGCTCATTTTATTACTTCTCTTCAAATCACATTAATCGTGGAATGGAAACACACAGCAACAGAACGTACCAGCGTGACTTCAAACACTTTGTTACAGGAAATGTTCAAAATGTCCCCCGTTAGCGAGGATACATGCATCCACCCTCCGTCGCATGGAATCCCTGATGTGCTGATGTAGCCCTGAAGAATGGCGTATTGTATCACAGCCGTCCACAATACTAGCACGAAGAGTCCCTACATTTGGTACCAGGGTTGCGTAGACAAGAGCTTTCAAATGCCCCCATAAATGAAAGTCAAGAGGGTTGAGGTCAGGAGAGCGTGGAGGCCATGGAATTGGTCCGCCTCTACCAATCCATCGGTCACCGAATCTGTTGTTGAGAAGCGTACGAACACTTCGACTGAAATGTGCAGGAGCTCCATCGTGCATGAACCACATGTTGTGTCGTACTTGTAAAGGCACATGTTCTAGCAGCACAGGTAGAGTATCCCGTATGAAATCATGATAACGTGCTCCACTGAGCGTAGGTGGACGAAACTAAAATGAGCTCTAACATGGAAATTAAGCGTTTCCGGACACATGTCCACATAACATATTTTCTTTATTTGTGTGTGAGGAATTTTTCGTGTAAGTTTGGCCGTACCTTTTTGTAACAACCTGTAGATAACAATGCATATTAAATGAATAATTAATTAGGAAAGAGTGAAAACCGTAATAGGTTATGGAAATTTGATTGAATTTTCTCAGTTTTAGAGAACTGAAGGGCGATCTGCATTAACTGTAAATACCATTCAAAAGCCAAGATCGCACAAAAAATATATATTTAAGGCCCCAGGTTTCGACAGGTCTGTAACATCTATTTGTTGTAAAATATGTTTATTTAATGCTGAGTTTTTTCCACTTGACTTCCTATGCGTGAAGTTCAGCGTAAAATGAACACGTTTTACAATAAGAAACCTGAAGACGACAGTAATAGCTGTTGAAACCGGTCATCTTAAATCAATTTTTTTGTGCGAACGTGGCTTTTGACTGGTTTTTTTATAAGGAAATCTGGGTCAATTCATAAGTTACAATGTATTGAGAACGTGAACAAAGCAAGGTTACCATGGATTACTCACTGTTATAGACACATTTTTCTGCGTTACTGAGGTATAATAATACAGTACAAAAGGACAGTACACAAATCCTAAAATTTCATGAACAAACCAATATGACAGTTCAAATACAATCAGGTCACATAAGTCACTTTTCTTCCTCGTAGTTAAAGAAATGGCTTAGCCCATTCTATGTTTATTCTACTTGAAGCTGTTAACGGTAATAAGTTATTAGTGTAATCTTGTAGAAGATAATACGAGGAGGAGTAAATAACGTCGAAACACATCGTAGTGCTAGGATGCCTGCCTGATATCTGCTGCCTCCCATATAGTGGACCGAAATTTTTCTCACCAACGAAGAAGTTACTTACCAAAGATAGAACCAGTCATGAAGCAAAAACACAATGTGTATGCCAAATGCTAATGAAACAACAAAATTGACTCGACATCGAGTAAAGAAACGAGTGTCACTCTGAATGACGAAGAAGGACACAAGGTGTAAATACTTGTAAATGAATCAGGTCTTATGTTGCAGCTAGCTTACAGCAGGAATCGGGAGTGCCAGATTTTCTTAGTGGGAAGGAAGAGTAATGGCGTAGACCACAGCCGGTACTCGGAGTCATAGACACACCACGAGGACCCAAGCATTAGCCGCTGCCAGACATGGCACCAGCTTGACAGCAGCAATACGTTTCCACACCGAACTTGCACAAGTCAACAGCCCAGCAGATTAAACAACCTTCAGGAAGATACTGTGGTTCGATCCACTTCCACACAGCACCAGCTGAGCTTCAGTCAGTGGCCTCTATAAGCGACAATCTCGCGTGGCTTAGAAATTATTCCACGCGATCAGCAACAGAAAGCTGCATTTAAACCGCCGGAGCAGGCATTTCATGAATCCGGAGACCTGGGCAATGTTGCTGTGTCCTGCCTGTGTTGGACGCAGCCCTGAAGTCTATGTCGTGAATATAATTCAACTGCTACCACACTCACCAGGCCGCAAATCGCTGACCGCTAACTGATCGCCCATGACCGTTGGCAAGCAATACTCCACCCCCAGCATTACAGCTCCACTCGCCGACGTACCTGTGGCTGCGTCTTGATCTGAGGTATTAACGGATGACCACCCAGCTTTGTTCCACTGGGGGACTGCATGCTGTCGTACACAGCGACACAGTCAGCAGTCCAGTGTTCACATTCCTGGGCGGCACTGCTTGCTGCCACAGCTACAGTGGAAGATGCCATCCTTGCCTTGGCGCTGGCCACCGGCTCTGAGACGGATGACGTGACCGTCTCTGCCGATGCAGCATCCAGCGGGTCAGCAGAGTGAAACTAAGCACGCCACCTCCGGGGCAGCGTGCGTATGCTACAGGCAGTTTGCTACACCTACTCCGCATGCCACACTGACATGAAATATTACGAGACATCGTCAAGCTGCGCCAGAGATGGGGGTGCACCGAAATAATTGTCCAAATCTAATGGAGTATTAACGACTTGTTATCTTCGCTCAGACTGTTTCTCTCCAGCCACCTTCCGACGCAGATATGTTCTGAACTCATTCTGATCCTCTTCGTCATAATCCGATACCTAAGATGCCACAGGTGGGAGACAAGCACTTACTGATAGACATCAAGGCGTTTCCCACCAGCCGATAGCTGTCATGGCATCGTTCACCCGCTACAAATCAATCTAAACAGAATGAGTAGTAAATAATGTAATTTGGAGCATTATTGAGTAGTTTCCTGCAAATGGCCTCAATCTCAATTTGAAAACGATACAACATATTCTGTTCTGGACATATAGAGGTACTACACTGACAATAACTGTAACACACAGTGAGGAAATAATAACTATTGTGGATACTTCAAAAAACATAAAACTACATAGATCAGCCAAATTTTCACTTCCAATCATTGCAAATCGTGGGGAGACAACGTTCAGGATGTTAACGTATTTTGTTGATTTTCATTCATTTGTATGGCAGGCCATTTGACCCTTCCACGTTGGTTGCAAGGGCCAACTCACCTGCACATCTTTAATTTTTTCCATATTAGCAGCTACTCGATTCATTCCTTGATATGAACAAGTGGGGAACATCCTCACACTAACTCGCCAGTCGCGTGAACTTTGTAATCGGGTGCTATGTACCGAGAGACGTAATATTTCATGGAACGAAATGGAGTCAGTTTTAAGCTTTCCTGTGTTTGCGGAAGATGCTTCCGGGCGGCCGCGTCGCAGACGCAGAGCTCACCTGCTGCTACGGGATGGGGCTGACGAGGGACAACGTTAGTCTTAGGTCTTTGGGTTCAACTGCCAGTGGCATCTCAGTCTTCAGAGTACGGGGCAGTGAACTCTCGCAGTCGTCACGACGGTGGAAAGCCGCTTTTCGGCGAAGGTCTCGCGCCGTGAACAAAAAGGCCACGGCTCGGCGCCACAAACTGTGAGCCTTTTCAATAACTATTCGCGGAAACGGCCACCCAACTCCGGGCGAACTGCCGATGTGGCACTACACGCACACAACGCTACTAACAGGTTCCGTTAGCCACTGAAACACTGAGACGCTTGGAGAGTAAATTCCAAACTGTGGCTGGGATTGGCTAGATAACAGTGACGTCGGCTAAAGATTCCCGCCTTCGGAAGAACTGCATTGAAGGTCATTCAATGGCAGGAAAATTAACAGAGTATGGTAATGGAAAGCTTGGAGTACAAGTTTAAATGCTAGGATTAGTGCTTCTGTTCGAACGGCCACGCTTTATGGCAGTCTTGCCGGACAGTAGGGAGTTGCAGAGATTTCCGATAGACGTTTGCTTGTCTGGTCATCCGGGCAATACTCACAATTTTCGGGGACACGCATCGAGCGGTCTCCTGGAGCCCAGGCGATTTCATCTCGCAGCCACCGTCAGCGAAGCGCCCATGTGCAGTATTTGGTCGTTAATATACGTAGCTCCCAAAGTACCAGCTCTGGATTCTTATGTGTTGTATTCAACATACTTCGTCATTTCGGTAGATAGTACCAGCGTATAGTATCAAATTTACGATTGCTTGAATCACTTAGATATTTAATTTGCATCTCTCCGCTCCCTCATTCGCACTAGAGGAGTCTCGGTGAGTTTTGTGCAGTATCGACAGGTATAGGGATTTGTCGACTGCTCATTTACTTATTCTCTGCCTGCAGATTTATTTGTCCTTTTCTCATGGTAATCGTTACGCTGATAAAATATTTCTCTGCACGAACATACGTTTAAAGACAATAAATGTAATAGTATGATGGTAGGGTTGCATTTATCAATTCGTCATATAGTCCTACATTAATTCCTGCCAAGCTCTATTATGGAGGGGATATGTTTTTTATTAACCAATGTATTACGTTACTATGTGAAGCTAGCCTCCCATGCTTCTCTCGTAACACTGTCAAATTAAGATAGCAGATTGTGTTGCACTAACTACTTTGGGATCTCTTAAGTGGAATTTGCATCAGAGCATCACATTTCCAACATTTGCTTCCCGCATCAGTCCTCACTGAGACGAACCTGTGGCCTGTTTCCATCATGTCAATTAATGCTATGTGTTAAATCATATGAAAGAAAGAAAGTTTCCGTTGTTCAAAAACGTGCTACAAGAATAATAAATGGTGTTCACACATGATCGTCTTATGCATATCTGTTTCAAGAGTCAGTCATTATGACTACTCTCTCACAGTATACTCGTACGTATTCCCTAAAGATGTATGTTGTAGATAGCCTCCCACAGTTCTAAAGTCACATTGAGGTACATAACGACAGTACCATAACAAAAAATGACCCTCTTTACTCCACTTTGAGGCAGACCTCAGAAAAATAAGGTGTACAGAGTGATACTATAAAAAATTTTTATCAAAAATGTTTATCACTTACACAGTGACAAAAAATAGTAGAGTTAAATTTAAAAATGAAATAAAAAGTTTGTCCCAAATTCTTATGTTCCCTAGAAGAATTTATGTTTATTTAATGCCTGGCAGATCGTGTTAAGAATTACTAATTGACATTTGCATACTTACATACATACATATATATGCTAAATGGTAATGCCTTGTCGATGTAACCACACTCTTTTGTCATTGTCTGTTCGTTCAGTGCCACGTAATCTTATCCTCTTCTCGATGCCTTCCAATTAGGCCGTCCTCTTCTTTCTTTCCCATCACTTTCTCTTCAAGCACATTATTGACTGAGGTGTTCTGCCTGATGACATGTTCAATAAATTTTATTTTTCCCTTTTCCATTTTCTTTAACAATCTTCTCTCTTCTTTGACTTCCCTCATGACGACCAGGTTGGTTTTCTTTTCTTTCCAGCTCATTATTGTCATTCTACGCCTATTCCACATTTTATCAGCTTCAACTCATTCCTTTACAGTTTACCCAGACTCCAACTTTCACTTCCATAGACCAGAGCACTCCTTACAAATCATTTTGCAAAGGGTTTTCTGCCATCTATATTCATATTTTTTTCTCATTAAAAGTCTGTTCTTAGTCACAAATTCCTCCTCTGCCAATGCTATCCTGCTCTTCACTTCCAATAAACATCTATTGCCCTCGGTGGTCACATTACCGAGACAACAAAATTGTTTCACCTACGAAACTCTGACGCCATCAATTTTTATGTTTGTTTTAATTCATCCCATATTCTTCTGCACTACCATAATTTTTGATTTACATTTGCTCACTTTTAATTACGACAGTTTAAGAAGGTCTGATAGGACTTACAGTATTCTATTCATTTCTTTTTCGGAGTGAGCAGTTATCACAATAGTATTAGCAAATCTAATACATCGTGTCTTTTCACCATTGACTTTTATTCCCTCTGTGTTCTCCTTCATGATCTGAATAGCTTCCACAATGAAGAAATTAAACAAATATGCGAGTAGGGGACATCCTTGTCTAGCTCATTTTCGAATTTTGGCCTCTTCCTCTACGTTATTGCCGGCCGGTGTGGCAGTACGGCTCTAGGCGCTTCAGTCTGGAAGCGCGTGACCGCTACGGTCGCAGGTTCGAATCCTGCCTCGGGCATGGATGTGTGTGATGTTCTTAGGTTACTTAGGTTTAAGTAGTTCCAAGTTCTAGGGGACTGATGATCACAGATGTTAAGTCCCATAGTGCTCAGAGCCATTTACGTTATTGATGTTTAGTTTCGTGCTTTGGTTCTCATACAATTGTTTACTCATTCTTCTACTCTTCGACTCAGGTCATATTTTCTTCATAGTTCCAAGGAGTAGCTATAAGTTCACATTATCAAAGGCTTTTTGTAAGGCAATGGAGGCAAGGTAATTTCTTCTATTCGTATCCATCCTTCTCTCCAATAGCATGCACAAGGCCAAAATTATTCCTCTTGTTCCTCGGCCTTCTCTAAACCCTTAGCGGGCCTTCTTCAACATACTTATGTACTTTTCATTTTATCCTGCTTGTATCTATATTAATGAGTATTTTGGAGGCGTGTGGCATCATTGATAGTGTTCTGTAATTGGTGCAGTCACCTGCCTTTCCAATTTAAGTATGATAACGATTCTGCAGCGTGTGAAGACTCCTGCATGATTTCTCTTTTCTAGCAGTCGTTTATTACTCTGAATAATTGGTCTTTCATGCTGTTACCCACATTTTTCAGCATTACGGCGGGAGTGTCATCCACACCAGTTTATTTTCCTTCTTTGTGACTCCAAAAAGCGTGTTCAAATTCATGTCTCAGATGGTATAGCACTTGCCCACGAAAGGCAAAGGTCCCTAGTTCGAGTCTCGATCCGGCACACAGTTTTAATCTGCCAGTAAGTTTCATTACAGTGCACACTCCGCTGCAGAGGAAAATCTCATTCTGGAATCATTTCTCATTATTGAGGACCTAGCACTTCTCTTTCACCCTCACTGATGTCTCCAATTACATTACTTTCTTCTCTAAGTTCTTATCATCGTACAGTTCTGTTTATTCTTTCCAACGAGAACATATCTCATCATAGTTTGTCAGTAACAGTGGCGGCTGGTGAATATACATTCTGGGTGTTCACAACGTTTTAGACTCAGATAAATTTGAGAGTGTGAAATTAACATTATCCGCAGTATAAAAGTTATGTATATGACCAAGCTTATGCAACTACAGCCACTGCCAATAACAATAATAAAATGTAAAACCAGATGTATTAGTTCACGAATTTACTTCCTGGCTGGAAATAAGATATTCTTACGCTGCACCTACACAACAACTTGCGCCAACCTGCACACTTCCTTGTTAAATGTTTTCTTGTAGTCACGTTTATTTGATTTCGTCACCCTCTCAATCAAAGAACCTGTTCTCGGATACACTAGTTCCTTTGCTGCTAGCTCTTCCTGGTAATTTTCTCTTTTTTTCCTAGAATGAGATTTTTATTTTGCACCGGGGTACGTGCTCATATGAAAGTTCCTGGCAGATTAAAGCTGTGTGCCGGACCGAGACTCGACGTCGGGATCTTTGTCTTTCCCGGCCAAGTTCTCTACCGTCTGAGCTACCCAAGCATGACTCATGACCTGACGTCACAGCTCTACTTTTCGGTTAGCATATAAAATATACTCAACGTAGTTCATGTGATATTGCACACGAAAGCCGATTCCAGTACAGTAAACAGCAAATAGCAAATTGCCGGTTCTAGGCGCTACAGTCTGGAACAGAGCGACCGCTACGGTCGCAGGTTCGAATCCTGCCTCGGGCATGGATGTGTGTGATGTCCTTAGGTTAGTTAGGTTTACGTAGTTCTAAGTTCTAGGCGACTGATGACCGCAGAAGTTAAGCTGCATAGTGCTCAGAGCCATTTGAACCATTTTTTGAAACAGCAAATTCCAACCACAAGCTACGGTTCCCCCCATGAACCATGGACCCTGCCGCTGGTGGGGAGGCTTGCGTGCCTCAGCGATACAGATTGCCGTACCGTAGGTGCAACCACAATGAAGGGGTATCTGTTGAGAGGCCAGACAAACGTGTCGTTCCTGAAGAGGGGCAGCAGCCTTTTCAGTAGTTGCAGGGGCAACAGTCTGGATGATTGACTGATCTGGCCTTGTAACAATAACCAAAACAGCCTTGCTGTGCTTGAACTGCGAACGGCTGAAAGCAAGGGAAAACTACAGCCGTAATTTTTCCCGAGGGCATGCAGCTTTACTGTATGATTAAATGATGAGGGCATCCTCTTGGGTAAAATATTCCGGAGGTAAAATAGTCCCCCATTCGGATCTCCGGGCGGGGACTACTCAAGAGGATGTCGTTATCAGGAGAAAGAAAACTGGCGTTCTACGGGTCGGAGCGTGGAATGTCAGATCCCTTAATCGGGCAGGTAGGTTAGAAAATTTAAAAAGGGAAATGGATAAGTTAAAGTTAGATATATTGGGAATTGTGAAGTTCGGTGGCAGGAGGAACAAGACTTCTGGTCAGGTGACTACAGGGTTATAAACACAAAATCAAATAGGGGTAATGCAGGAGTAGGTTTAATAATGAATAGGAAAATAGGAATGCGGGTAAGCTACAACAAACAACATAGTGAACGCATTACTGTGGCCAAGATAGATACGAAGCACACACCTACTACAGTAGTACAAGTTTATATGTCAACTAACTCTGCAGATGACGAAGAAATTGAAGAAATGTATGATCAAATAAAAGAAATTATTCAGATAGTGAAGGGTGATGAAAATTTAATAGTCATGGGTGACTGGAATTCGGTAGTAGGAAAAGGGAGAGAAGGAAACGTAGTAGGTGAATATGGACTGGGGCAAAGAAATGAAAGAGGAAGCCGCCTGGTATAATTTTGCACAGAGCACAACTTAATCATAGGTAACACTTGGTTCAAGAATCATAAAAGAAGGCTATATACATGGAAGAACCCTGGAGATACTGAAAGGTATCAGATAGATTATACAATGGTAAGACAGAGATTTAGGAACCAGGTTTTAAATTGTAAGACATTTCCAGGGGCAGATGTGGACTCAGACCACAATCTGTTGGTTATGACCTGTAGATTAAAACTGAAGAAACTGCAAAAAGGTGGGAATTTAAGGAGATGGGACCTGGATAAACTAAAAGAACCAGAGGTTGTACGGAGTTTCAAGGAGAGCATAAAGGATCAATTGACAGGAATGGGGGAAAGAAATACAATAGAAGAAGAATGGGTAGCTTTCAGGAATGAAATAGTGAAGGCAGCAGAGGATCAAGTAGGTAAAAAGACCTGGGCTAGTAGAAATCCTTGGGTAACAGAAGAAATATTGAATTTAATTGATGAAAGGAGAAAATATAAAAATGCAGCAAATGAAGCAGGCAAAAAGGAATACAAACGTCTCAAAAATGAAATCGACAGGAAGTGCAAAATGGCTAAGCAGCGATGGCTAGAGGACAAATGTAAGGATGTAGAGGCTTATCTCACTAGGGGTAAGATAGATACTGCCTACAGGAAAATTAAAGAGACCTTTGGAGAAAAGAGGACCACTTGTATGAATATTAAGAGCTCAGATGGAAACCCAGTTCTAACCAAAGAAGGGAAAGCAGAAAGGTGGAAGGAGTATATAGAGGGACTATACAAGGGCGATGTACTTGAGGACAATATTACGGAAATGGAAGAGGAGGTAGATGAAGATGAAATGGGAGATACGATACTGCGTGAAGAGTTTGACAGAGCACTGAAAGACCTGAGTCGAAACAAGGCCCCTGGAGTAGACAACATTCCATTGGAACTACTGACGGCCTTGGGAGAGCCAGTCCTGACAAAACTCTACCATCTGGTGAGCAAGATGTATGAGACAGGCGAAATACCCTCAGACTTCAAGAAGAATATAATAATTCCACTCCCAAAGAAAGCAGGTGTTGACAGATGTGAAAATTACAGAACTATCAGTTTAATAAGCCATGGCTGCAAAATACTAACGCCAGTTCTTTACAGACTAATGGAAAAACTAGTAGAAGCCGACCTCGGTGAAGATCAGTTTGGATTCCGTAGAAATGTTGGAACACGTGAGGCAATACTGACCCTACAACTTATCTTAGAAGCTAGATTAAGGAAGGGCAAACCTACGTTTCTAGCATTTGTAGACTTAGAGAAAGCTTTTGACAATGTTGACTGGAATACTCTCTTTAAAATTCTGCAAGTGGCAGGGGTAAAATACAGGGAGCGAAAGGCTATTTACAATTTGTACAGAAACCAGATGGCAGTTATAAGAGTCGAGGGACATGAAAGGGTAGCAGTGGTGGGGAAGGGAGTGAGACAGGGCTGTAGTCTATCCCCGATGTTATTCAATCTGTATATTGAGCAAGCAGTGAAGGAAACAAAAGGAAAATTCGGAGTAGGTATTAAAGTCCATGGAGAAGAAATAAAAACTTTGAGGTTCGCCGATGACATCGTAATTCTGTCAGAGACAGCAAAGGACTTGGAAGAGCAGTTGAATGGAATGGATAGTGTCTTGAAAGGAGGATATAAGATGACCATCAACAAAAGCAAAACGAGGATAATGGAATGTAGTCGAATTAAGTCGGGTGATGCTGAGGGAATTAGATTAGGAAGTGAGACACTTAAAGTAGTAAAGGAGTTTTGCTATTTGGGGAGCAAAATAACTGATGATGGTCGAAGTAGAGAGGATATAAAATGTAGACTGGCAATGGCAAGAAAAGCGTTTCTGAAGAAGAGAAGTTTGTTAACATCGAGTATAGATTTAAATGTCAGGAAGTCATTTCTGAAAGTATTTGTTTGGAGTGTAGCCATGTATGGAAGTGAATCATGGACGATAAATAGTTTGGACAAGAAGAGAATAGAAGCTTTCGAAATGTGATGCTACAGAAGAATGCTGAAGATTAGATGGGTAGATCACATAACTAATGAGGAAGTATTGAATCGGATTGGGGAGAAGAGAAGTTTGTGGCACAACTTGACCAGAAGAAGGGATCGGTTGGTAGGACATGTTCTGAGGCATCAAGGGATCACCAATTTAGTATTGGAGGGCAACGTGGAGGGTAAAAATCGTAGAGGGAGACCAAGAGATGACTACACTAAGCAGATTCAGAAGGATGTAGGTTGCAGTAGGTACTGGGAGATGAAGAAGCTTGCACAGGATAGAGTAGCATGGAAAGCTGCATCAAACCAGTTTCAGGACTGAAGACCACAACAACAACAACAACAACAACAACAACAAGCTACGGTTTGTGGAAATGAATAAACTCAAGTATGATGTATACCAACATATGACTACATAAGATCAACAGAGGCATGAATACGTGAGACAGTCTCACAGTCGATGGTGATGTGCTTGAGGCCCTTATGACTCTCTGCGCCTCAAATCTATTACTGTATAATGAAATTCATAATTCAATATACTATAACTCGTTCAGAAACCAACTAAATAAGTTTATTGTCAGACACCTTTAACGTACACTGACGTCCAATATAGTTTTACTATACAGCGGGTAAATTAGCATATCTGAAGAATGAGATCTCATGTAGCAGGATTTACGCCGAGCGAACGGGGATGAGAAGCTGCCGCAGTGTGCTACCACATGGTGGCACTGACGTGAAGGGCACAATGTGTGCACAATGTGATCTGTGCACGTTGTCTATCAAGTCCGTACGTATTTGGCTCCTAAGGCAATTATAGCACGTGAGTTTCTCATGTGCAAAAGCTCCTAAAAACGTGCACAACTGAAGGAGTGCTCGCGACCCCGAAGCCAAGTTCTACAGAGTGTAGAGGAGTAGTAGCGCGGTAGATGTAAGTGTCGAATCTTTCATAACTCAGCGTTTATGTTACATTGAACAGCATTCAAAGGAAAATAATCAATAAATCCCCAAGGAATCAAAAGTTTGGGTCCTCATGTGCTCTTGTGCATTGATCACTAATATTGCCTTTCTTTTTAATCACTACTGATTTCGTTCTAGGTTTGTAATGAACAGTTCTGATTTTCTTATAAACGTGATCTTGTTTTTCTTCTCATTTTTTTATGTCCTCAGAAATGCTTTCGGTCCATTGCTCTTTTTCTTCTCTGCATTTGGTTGTGATATAATTTTAGTTTTTTTGTAGTCATCTACATTTTTAACCTTCTGATCTTATTCCTTTCCTGAATTCGGTTTAGTATTTTATTTGGCATTCAAGATTTTCTGTGCTCCTGTTCCCTCTTTCGTAAAACGTCTTTTGTTGTTCCAATTATCCCCATTTTCATATTATTCCATTGTATTTGTTCATCAGTTCTGTTAGCTATTTTATTGGTTCTTTCTTAAATAACCATCTTTACTGCGTCTTCTTTCAATCCTTCTACTCACTCATTCTTTTTGACGGCTCTATTGATTCCATTAAATCAAATGTAACACTTGGCTGACACAAGTCTATGGTCACTGTCTAGGGTGGACGTGGATAGCTTGGGAATAATTTTAACTGATTCCTGTACCTTTCCTTTGTTAGTATCAAATGTAACTGAAATCATCTATTGCATGGTGTCTCCCACGTGTACCTTCTTTTGAGAGGAACTTCAACATGCCACGCGAGGTAGCCGCGCGGTCTTTGGCGCCTTGCATGGTTGGCATGGCTTCCCCTATCGGAGGTTTGAATCCTCCCTCAGGCATGGGTGCGTGTGTTGTCCTTAGCGTAAGTTAGTTTAAGTTAGATTAAGTAATGTGTAAGCCTAGGGACCGATGACCTCAGCAGTTTGGTCCCATAGGAACTTACCACCAGTATTCGGACAACGTATGTATCGTTCGACTCTGCAATGTTGCAACATGTATCCAAGATGTCGGTGATGACGTCATCCAAGATGGTAACCTGTAAACTTGGCAACAGCACATGACGTCATTTAAGATGGCTGCAATGGCGTCATTCAAGATGGCTAATTTTATCGGGAAACTGCCATGTCCCCCTCCCCCAGAAAAATGGCGCCAAGTTCAAATTCCAACAGGATAATGCACCACGCCTCGGTTATCTCTACTAAGCAAAGAAAATGGCGGGAAGAAAGGTCACTTGGACTAACCAAAGTCACCCAACTGCCACTTCCTCCCACGAACTGGCACGAAGTGTGAATTCCAATAGGATAATGCAACACACCCCAGTTATCTCTACTAAGCAAAGAAAATAGCGGGAAGATATCTCACTTGGGCTACCTCCACTAAAATAAGTCACCCGACCGCCACTTCATCCTACAAACTGGCGCCAAGTTTGAATTTTGGTGGGAAGATAGGTCACTTGGGGATTTACTGATGGCGCGAAAGAAAGGACACTTGTACTAAACCGACCTCCTCCTAAGGATTCGTGGGAAAAAAGACCTGTCTTTATTATTTAACCAATTTCAAGCAAATGTGTTCGCCACTGAGTCTGGACTCCAACTGGCTTAGTTCAGATCGCCACTAGCAGATGGCACTCTCATGTAGTCAGGTGATGAAGCAAGTACCCTTATCCAAGATGGCAGCACCCAGTGTCTCCACCAAGAGGTCCAGAGCCCAGCTGGTTTACTTCATATTCCCACCACCAGAGGGCGATACCGTGACTTCGGGTCATGACGCAAGTACCGTTATTCAAGATGGCCATATACAGTGTGTGTCCACCACGTGGTGTGCCTCTAGTTCATATCACCGTCACCAGAGGGCGCTCTCGAGATGTCAGCTGATGACGTTCTGGGGTGGGGGAAATGGCGGGAGACAATAGAAGCCCTTAATCGAGTCACATGTTCGACTTCAGCCAATATGATTGAAGTCTCTGATGACGTCATTGTAGGAGATGTAGATGAAGCTCAGTAGAACCGGGGCCTCAGTCTTGTTCAGTCAGTAAGCAGGAGAAGAAGAAGAAGAAGAACCATGAAGCAGCAACAGCAGTCGAACTCCAGCACAGCCATACAAAACTCGGATTAAACGCAAAAGTATCACACATCACATTATTCTCTCCCTTGTTAGCCTTATTACTGTTATTATTTTTCAAAGTTATCACCTATTGGCGCATGTATAATGCTTACTCTTCTTTGTTAAACAGTGTCGAGCGCCATCATGCCTAGCTCTGCTGCCACGTCCGGACCTGCATCGCCCTCACCCGCCATCTCATCGAGACCTACAGCAACAGCTTCCACCACGTCTGAACCAGTAGCGGCCACGTGGGATCCTATAGTGCAGATAGCCCACTTGTTGGAGCAGGACAAGAAGTTGCTGATCTCTGTCCCAGCCATCGACTTGTGTGATGAGGATACACGACCTGCACACGACACATCGCTGGCGGTATTAAACAACAACAAGATCGAGGTCAGTACTGGGCGCCAACATATGACACATCCCGGCAGAACATTCCTGTGATAGCGCACCCACAAAGTGTAGATACTGTAGATAAGAAGAAGACGTCGAGTGCAGCCACGCTTTTCACCTCCACATACGATTTAACTCCAGTGGATCCAAAAGTGTGAACATTGCTATAGCGGCGCGTCATGTCTGGGGGTGCATGCTAGAGTGGAAATTGAAAATGTATCCAAATGTGTTAGAGTGCCAATTGCCGAGTTCCACTGGGATGAAATATGTGGTGCAGAGTGCTACATCATTCCGCAGATGACCACCGAATATTATCCAACTCATTCTCCCCCAGACATTCGTCTTACTGATGCGACACTTCCTACCACAACGGTGTATGATGACTGTGCACTATGTGTGAAATCAGGTGACAGCTGCATTTATCTAAGACATCCGTCAGTCATGAAGTCATACGACCTAGACTCTGCCATACTTCTTGCGTTGGAGAGACTGAATCGTTGGTTGCCTAGCCTAGAGTCTGCATACAGTGATGTGGTAAACTCCCTACGTGGGAACAGTATACATATTGACGATCTTAAGCAGCACGTATGTTCGCACATGACAGCTAAACCTAAAGACAAACAACAGATGAAATGCGTATGTGAAAAACCAGAGTACCGTGAGTCACCTATTGGCTTGAGTGAGATACGCACTGAATTTGTTGCCCACCACAAAGCATTATTTGGTAAAAATTGTTCAGGTGCGAAGAAGATTCATACAAATTGTAATGATAGTCCTGAAATAGACACCCAATGTATGATTTTTAAACAAATAGATTATGTCTAATCTCAAACCGTGTTTGGCTTTTATTTGATTCCACTTTCTCATTATAATCAAAGCATCACAATTATTTTTTTCAATGCTATACGAGTTACTGATATGATGATCATGTTACTCTTTATGAGTAAAATATATAGGTGTTTTCTCTGTGTAGTCAATATAGCTCAATCGGTTAAGTGATCGAAGAATACTAGCTACACACATACTAATATTATATAGGCCAACTACATCTCTGTATCTTGCACATTTAGTATAATGGCGGCCTTGGTGATGTACGCTCACGCCAAGGACTTTGTTGTCGGTGACTGGTCCTGTGAAGATTCAAGTGAAGACCTGAAGAAGAAGAACAAAAAGAACGGAATTCTCCTTCCCGATAATATACGAGCAATTATTGTATTCTCAAAAACACTGTTTCAACCCAAGTATCAGCTATTGCAAGAGATATTGCGCCGTGTAGATGGTATTACATACACGAAATTCAATGAAAGCGGTGATATCCCTCCACCTGAAAAAGCAGAGCGAAACACAGTCTTCATATGTGACGATGATGCCGTGGAAAACCAAGACCAAATTCGAAAATATTTCTGTTTCGGTCGTCATATGGGTGCCGATGTATTTTATCTAACTCAGACATATTCCAGAATCCCCCAACACAGAATAACTAGGGTGTTGCAATTGATGAATTCGTTATTTGTCACACTCCAGGTCAGATATATAGAACATTCGGCGTTAGCAGGGGAAGACCTTACATGTTTGGTGCGTATCCCATAACTGTAGCCGGCCGGAGTGACCGAGCGGTTCTAGGCGCGTCAGTCTGGGAGCGCGCGACCGCTACGGTCGCAGGTTCGAATCCTGCCACGGGCATGGATGTGTGTGATGTCCTTAGGTTACTTAGGTTTAAGTAGTTCTAAGTTCTAGGGGACTGACGACCTCAGCTGTTAAGTCCCATAGCGCTCAGAGCCATTTGAACCATTTGAACCATAACTGTAACGGAAGACAAAATCAGATCGGTGATAGACGGTTGGACAGAACACCCGGCTTCATGAATATTATTTTCCTAAGACCTACCAAAAATCCCATCAATTATTCAGTTAATTATAGGGTCAAGTACCGTCAAATACTGCACATGACTGGTGTACACAAGATCACGAAAAGCCTCAGCAACAAGAAATACAAAACCATTATAAAGCCAATTCTTTAAGGCGAAAACAACAACGGTGGCAGCAGCGGTGACGGTATTGACATTGAGCATAAAGCAGTGAACAATCGAATCCCTCGGTACATATGTTATGACGACCCCAACGAACTAATAGATCGACTACGACTGCTCATGGCATTAGCTGCTGCGGGCAATACAGCTCATTCGAATGAGGTTGTTTCGATAATCTCGGAGCTTCGAGAGAGAGATATCATCGAATAAGTATTGAGACGGTAGTTCGAGAACTGCACAAGCCAGCACACAAAACATACCCTCACAGGCATGTTCTTATTAAAGGGTTGGATGACTTGGGGCAAGCTGATCTTGTACATATGCGGCCATATTCACATGAGACTAATGGTTTGAAATACAGTTTAATGGCTATTGATACATACTTAAGATTTGCCTGAGCATTACCAGTCAAAACAAAAACCGGTCGAAATGTCGCTCGTGTTTTTGAGCGTTTGCTACAGACAGGAACGAGTCGATGCCCAGACAATCTCCAAACTGATCGATCATGGTGGGGAGTTCTACAACAGGTATTTCAAGACAGTGACGCACCGGTACGGAATAGATCACTACTCTCCATGAGAAAAACATTTGGTTCTGAGCTTTTCTGCATTTCCTCGGTGTAGCAGGACCCCGCAATTTCTTCACCTTTACTGTTCTTCAATAATAACGTCTAGGATTCGTTCGTTCCACCTTTGAAATTGTAAATACCTCCGTTGACCAGATCGGTAGGCATGATTTCTCAAATTCCGTCTTTTGTTTTGAGATACGCACCAAATCACCTATATTAAATTTCTGTTAGCATGGATCAAGTATCGATATTCACTCACCTCAAGCCGAGTTTCATGGAGCGCCTGAAGAGTACAATAAAAGGTCGAATGTGGATGCGTTTTAACCTTCGCGGCTCATACAAATGGACAGATATCCGCCGGCCGCGGTGGTCTCACGATTCTAGGCGCGCAGTCCGGAAACGTGCGACTGCTACGGTCGCAGGTTCGAATCCTGCCTCGGGCACGGATGTGTGTGATGTCCTTAGGTTAGTTAGGTTTAAGTAGTTCTAAGTTCTAGGGGAGTGATGACCACAGCAGTTGAGTCCCATAGTGCTCAGAGCCATTTGAACCATTTTGACAGATATACTCCCAGAAATAATTGCTCAATATAATAGAACCAAACATAGCACAATAAAAATGAGACCAATCTATATTCGCGATAATGGACTCATGGATTCAGTGTACTTTCGCATTAAGATGCTGGATCCACGCTAACAGAAATTTAATGTAGGCGATTTGGTGCGTATCTCAAAACACAAGACAGCATTTGAGGAATCATACCTACCGAACTGGTCAACTGAGATATTTACAGTTTCAAAGGTACACGAACGAATCCCAGAACATATATACTGAAGGACAGTAACGGTGAAGAAACTGCGGGATCCTTGTAAGCTGAGGAAATGCAGAAAAGCTCAGAACCAAATGTTTTTTCTCGTGGAGAGAGTCATAAGACGTCGGGGAAATAAGGCACTAGTCAAATGGCTTGGTTTTCCTGCTGCACAAAACAGATGGATTGATGCAGGCGATTTCCTATATAATGGACGAGCATTGCCAACAACCACCACAGTAGCGTAACATGCGTCCTAGAAGACACATTAGAGGAGACGGTGGTGTCCTAGAGAAACTACTTGTGGAATTACACATCCCTCTGTATAAATAGTGTGGGCCTGGGACAAAGCTTCAGAAACGCCTGGCGCGAGGCGATAAGGGAGTCAATCTGCTCGACCAAGCGCGCATGGAACACGACATTGCATATGCAACAAATAAAGATCTATCAAGTCGTCACATTACAGATAGGATTTTAGCTGATAAGGCTAAGACAATATGGAGAAGAAAGGATATTGGTATAGGTCAACGCATCGCTGCATTTACAGTTGATAAAACCATGTGTGGAAAAATCAAGTTGGATTTAGGAGTGATGAATTTCAAGCGAGTTTTGAACGCTGCACGTTTCGCACTAAACATGAAGAAGAACAAGAACTAGAAGGGCTGTTTGAAGAACTGTATCTTGACAGCGATGTATGCAGCTAAAAACGCAGTGAATCAGAAATATGCCCGAAGAAGAAGAGGATCGGTTAAAGCACCTCGTGTTCTACCAATACCCAAGACATCCTGCGGCTTTATTCCTTTTCTCATCCCTGCCCTCTCCGCACTCTCGGAGGTACGTTCCTTCACCGGTGGTGCTGCAGCTATTGCTCGAAAAGTCAAGAACGCGAAAAACTCTCAAGCACTGTTAAAAGAGGCGAGAAGACACAACCACATGATGGAAGCCGCAGCCATCGGAAAGGACTATACTTGAAATCGTACAGGTAAGGGCTTGGTCAATTCATAAATTAAAAATAGTCCATTAGCGGTCCCACCAGATCGACCACTCACAAATACAGACCTTCTTATGTTTGTTAGAGATAAATTCAAGATACTAAAATTCCATGGCGTGTTTATGCGGTATACGTTACCGAAGACTATGCGGAAAACTGGTGAATGCGGTATTGTGAATTAAGATGTTGCTGGAGGCCCCGGCACCCATTGGGTGGCATACGTTATGAAAGATGCGGATACCGTCTACTATTTCGACTCATTTGGTGACCTGCAGAAACCAGAAGAATTACAACAATACTTCACTGACAGACGACATGTACTCTACAATTATCGACGCAATCAGGACTTTAATACACGCCTCTTCAGACAGTTATGAATCATGTTTCTCTTGACGTTCACAAAGAAGAAGCACGCTATTTAAGGAGGAGGTTTAAACATTCATTCATCAGTTGAGGTGCAGATGCAGTGTCGTGCACATTGACGTTAAAAGAACGATCATCTGTACTGCGTGCAAATTATTTCCCACCAATTGATTTGAGCGCTGGTCAATGGAGTTTTGCATTGATTAGGCTGGAGACGTACAACACCATCCCGAATATCACCGAGACTAACAATAAACTGCATCTCGATATTAATGGTGAAAAAGATATTCTAGAAATAGAACCGGGTGCATGCGATATCGATGATTTAAACGAAGTCATAGAACACTCTGGAAAAGGTATTGAACTACGTGCAAACATCAATACACTTATATCTGAAATAAGAATTGGTTTTTGAAGAAGGATCGAAGTAAATTTTACAAGTCGAATCAGACAGTGGGCATACTCCCAGTCAGCACAATACTTGTCGAGTGTAACGAACTCCTATCTCAACGATAGTCTAATTCACACTCTTTACGGACTCTTCCCCTCAGTTGCAATGGGGTATATGATTGTTGAGACCCCTGCCAATGTAATATATCTTCTAGTGACAGCTCAAACATTAGACTATTTGGAGCTGCGTATTGTGGATCAGAATAATCAACTCGTTGACTTTCGTGGTGAGGAAATCATTGTACGATTACATCTAAGACAGGACGGGCGTACGGTATAAAACAAGTTCACGAATCCACAGCGCCCACTTCACTATCGAACAACAAAGTGATAACACCTGCAAACTACGAGTTTCTTAAATCAGTTGGTCTGAAGTCGTTCAGTGACATCATCACTCAATATAACCTGCCCGCATCTCGTGGCCGTGCGGTAGCGTTCTCGCTTCCCGCGCCCGGGTTCCCAGGTTCGATTCCCGGCGGGGTCAGGGATTTTCTCTGCCTCGTGATGGCTGGGTGTTGTGTGTTGTCCTTAGGTTAATTAGGTTTAAGTAGTTCTAAGTTCTAGGGGACTGATGACCATAGATGTTAAGTCCCATAGTGCTCAGAGCCATTTGAACCAGCCTCAATATAACCAATCCAGTAGAGTATGATGAGAGAATTATACGTCAGGAATACTTCTCTCATAAACTTTACGCTTCAACCACGTTTAACAAGAACGACGAAATCAGAATTGTCATCCAGCACCAAGACGCACTAACGCTTCCCTGCAAGAGGTTCATATATCTAGATGGGTCATTCACGAAAACTGACGGCAGTGATACAGTGGGATCCAAGCTGACACGTAAGGCTTTAGCAGTCCTCTTCCAAGAGATACCCTATGATCTCAGTGGCTCTGAGATCGACCGTACATGCAATATAAGCATAATATCAACCCTTAAAACATACGTCTTGGCATCACCAGCAGGTTTACATAGTTTAGAAAATGCAGGATGGTGCATAGACGAACCAGAGGACAGAGTAGTTGAGGAGTACAAGCGATTTACTGCATCCATACCTCTAAAAATGCTAATGGAATACTTTGAGGACATGAGGCAGATTATTATGAACACTAAAGAAGAGCTCATTCTGGTGCGGAGTGTGACGGACAATAACTATTACATTCAAGGAGCTCAAGGGGAGAATACGATCACAATCAACAAGATAATACGGAAAATGCGTCACATCAGTGCATCCGACGAGGAGCGTTTGAAGCTTTTAAAAGCCCTGACTTCAGGTACATTTCTATCGCTGACATTTCGCTCATGGGACATTTTCGAGTACCCAATGCTACCGAAAGCGAGTAGACAAACATGGGCTATTAAAACCTCCAGCCATCTACAGACACCAAGACACATCATACTCGTACCTGCGTTATAGACTCATAGAAGAGGTAATTCAGCACGTGATTCCACCGTGTTCGATAACTGCAAGTTAACTAATGCCAAAGTCTGCCCCAGTTCAGAATTCTACCCATATGACAATCTACATCTTCAGTGGAATTAAAAAGTGTACAGCCTAGCGTATGACATGTATGCAAGGTTTCGCCCTTCTTACTATTAAATTTCTGAAGGAGAGGGAGGGGGGTGTCTACTCAGTCCACGTAAATTCAAAGACCTTTCACCGATCATTGTAATAGACTGCTCTAAACAAAATGAGATAATTAAATCTGGACTATAGACGTGCGAATTGAATTTGAATCATCGACCAATTTCTTAGAACACACTGCCGTGTGTGCTTTAGTTCTACACGATCGTGTAATCAACTACTGCCCACTCACAGGTGTTGTGCAGCGAGCTGTATAAATGAATAGGTACTACCTCGCACATAGATCATTTGATGATGGCGTGTCACCAAGTGAACATCATTGCGGACGCTCAAGGACTCTACCTGTATGACGCAGAGCGTAGACAGTTCTTACTTAAAGATGTTGCGTTTGTAGCATACATAACAGATCCTGGAATAATAGACATTCACTGCAAATATCTCATCACCAAGACCCTTCAAGCAAGTGATGTGCTCTATGACGAGGAAGAGCGCAAAGTGGTTAACTCATTTATACCATGGAATTGACTGGGATGATCCTGGCATACCCTATAAAGATATGGTGATTGCGCTTAAATTATTAGATCACATGGACACCATAGTCAACGGAAAGTGAAAGGACAAAATCCCCCGTATGCGACGAATGTTTAAATTTGCTTCTATTCGAGACCTGGAATTCTACAGTTCTCCATCTATCCATCGACTCAAGAACATTATTCAAAAAAGTTCTGTTGTATCTGCATGTGAGAATGTAAAATTACTTTTAAATTGGATGAGAAATGAATAATTGTTTTGTTCGATAACAATGCTTGTATTGTTTATTTTTCTTTGACACCCAATTCCGAGCAAGTACATTTATCAGCGATACTGTACATGAAGCACATTCCACTGGAACTGTCTGAGCCACATACCGCAGCCGTTGAGTGCGGTTTCACCTCATGAGTAACGCTATCTGCATCATTAATAGATGCGCTTTCACCTCACCTACAGGGAAGCCACTGAAAGTGAGCGCTGAGGGGCGGTGCACCATGTAACAGCAGTGCGCGTGTGATCGCCACCACAGGATGCAGCCCATTGCGTGCCATTCAGAACTCTCATTGAAACAGTGTTTTAAAGCAACATACCTTATAGGCATGTGTGCGCAATATGGATGTAACCACTCATTGTACACAATTATATTTATCATGTTTTAATAAAAAGAATGATAATTGAGGGTTGAAATAATAACATTGGACATTTTTACAATAAAAGAAGTTAATTTATCATTAATTTCAGATTTCTAACTGTGTTTGCGAAATATCAATTTACACATGTGTGAATCAGATTTTACATTATATCAATTTACAGATACATGATTGACATTTACATTTTTTGACGAAAAATATCAGAATTATGCTCTTTGCTGATATGTGATACAGATTTTACATTACACCAGTTTACAGATACATTATTAAGAATTGGATATTTTTGACAAAAATATCAACATTCTGCTCACATAAATGATTGAAATTTGCATTATATATTAGTTTACAACTAATGGAGGGGTACTACTGCTACAAACTAATTACACTATCTTACACGGTAAATACTATCACTAGTGAAGTTCCGCCCGAAAAAGAAAGACTTTTAAGTAAAGGCGGATGTATTTCTTTAAAGTGGGTAGCTCCAAACATTTTCCACTACCAAAACCAACTGAACATATATTTCTTTGAAGTAAGTCGCTCTAAACATTTTCCACTACCACAAGCGAGTGAACATATATTTCTTTGAAGTAAGTGGCTCTAAACATTTTGCACTACCACAGCAAGTAAACATAAAAATAAACAATTTAATTGGGTGGAACTCATATGCTTAAAACTAGTTCTGACCTGGATGGCAAGCGGTAGGTGAAACTTACAAACTAAAATCTATTCTATAACTACTCACACACAAGCACATATCAAGTGCGAAAAACTTTGTTTTTTCTTGATATATTAAGTAGTAATAAGGATAAAAATATTTATATAAACACAGACTTTTTTCTAAATAATTTTTTAGTTTTAATTTTTTTTCGTTTTTATGATTTTATTTTTTTCTTTGGAAAAATAATGAATATAAGTTTACACAGACATACACTTAACACAGGCTCCCACACTCATTCACACACTCAGAAATACACGGAAGCATGCAGACTGATACATGCCACACAACACACTCATCCAATGTTTACACTATGATAAAAGAGCCATACTATTTGATGCACAACCCCCCCATTACCACATCCATACGCTCATTCTCTCACTATCAGTCAACCAGAGGTTTCCACCCCATCCTCAGAAATGAACCTTTTATCGTCATGAGGAGGCAATCTGACTTTAGACTGCAGCACAGTGTACACCTCGTGACATCGTGATGAAATGCTAGTTTGTTGAATCATGTGTGGATGAGCGCCTTGTACGCTGCGACCATACAGACAATGCAAATGGTCTTCAACCATAATAGCACAAGATGCCGCGCATCTAACACCCTTTGCCCGCCTCTGAGTGTCGTCGTCTATTGTACAATATGCATACATTTTGGATCTCAGTCCCACAAATTCTACAATCGGTAAACCATTCGACCCGTCTTTCATGAGACCAATAACCTTCTTGTTCTGAGGAACAATACAGTAAGGATTATTGGCCCCATAAGAAGATATATCGAATTCTTTACCGTTGCACCTAATTACTTCAAATGGATCGCAGTTCTTGATCCAGTAGATAAAGCTGTCTGTATCCATATAAAGTAACTTTGGTTCTACGAAATAAGGTTTCGCAAACTCGTAGTGGAATCGGGTCATGTAGAATTTGGAGATGTCCAGGATGCACATTCCCAGATAGATAGGCTTCATAAACTCCACTTCAGTCTTCGACTTCTCCAAAGCAACATAGTTTTCATTGAAGATCGTGGCACGCTTAAAATTTCGCCTGGCTATGCACTTTCTCACGCCATAACGCCCTTCCCATTCGGTTCTAATCAAAATATTGCTTTCATTTCGTACATTCTGCATAGTTTTCCCGAAAATGAGAAATTATTCATTAATTTATAAATGTCTTTTTCAAAATCATTACTCGCGACCGCCCTGTTTTCGGTATTTAGTTCAATATGCTCCTTCAACCTGGAGGATTGCTTGAAGGAGATTGCCCGGGTGATTCTAATAAGCTTCAGCCATAATCTGAGCACTGCTGGAGGTTACGATATTGAATAATGTACCTCTGTTGATCTCCACCAGTAGCCAACAGTTTAGGGATGGTGCTCGCTCGCGGAATTTGTTGCTCTGCACGTAACAGCAAGTCGCTTGTCTCTCCATGTAAATTATTAGAATATGCGATGTCTGGCTGAAGCACATACCCTACATCAGAATCGGGTTCAAGACCCATTATTTGTCCACCTAACCCCTTCAATTCGTTTTCAGGCACCCATCAAAACGAACCAACCGGCAGTGGCTGTATCATGGTGTGTCCATATAAGTTCACATTAGAAGCATTGCAGTATCACTCAAAAGTTCAATGCGGCACCCATTTTTTTAAGCACAGCCCCAGCACTATTCAGGTGCCTTGTAATAAAAGGCGGGGTCCGGAGAGTATGTGGTCATACATATACTCCAGCACTTTTAGAAAACATCTGCAAGCAAACTCACGTCCATGTCCATATATAACCTTGCATATTCCCCCAAATTGGGGATGTTGAATTCCCGTCATACATATACTCCAGCACTTTTAGAAAACATCTGCAAGCAAACTCACGTCCATGTCCATATATAACCTTGCATATTCCCCAAAATTGGGGATGTTGAATTCCCGCCAGACATTCACAGCATGCTCATAATCTGCTGTAGTTATGGCATCGCCTGTGAGAGTACCGGTAAATGCAGATATGTCAGGAAGACTTTTCCTCATCGGGAAATGCAGATCGAGTTAAATGTATATCATTCCGAGAGAGAGTTTCAGCCAGTTTCTGGAGTGAAGTCGGCATAAAGGGTAAAGAGTCAAGGAAGTGGAGTGTAATTTTTGGCGTCATTCGTTTAGAGAAAGAAATGTGCTTCTCAACACTTTCAGGAAGGAAACTGACCTGATCTTTCTTCATACCGAAATTAGCAAAGTGCTCAACGAGAAAATGAGCGTCATAACCGCTCAAATTATGAAAAAACACGGGTATGTGTGTAGGTAACTTATACCTCAAATTGCATGCTTTGTGAGCTGCACCGCGGAACTTACCCGTAAGATGACAGAGGTCTCTATCAGGAGTTTCCGCTTTTCTGTCTAAGGCTAGCCCACAAATATGACAATTAACCGCCTTTTCATACATTTCATCAACTTTCTATGATTTGCTCATGGGAATGTTGGTGCTGTAGAGCCTATCAACTTCCCATGGGGGCTTCTCAAGCTTAGTGAGAAGCTAAACTGTGGGACCGTCCCCTATGTAAGACTGGGAGCGGTTAAGTTTAGAATCATATCCACATATAACTTGGAACGCTGCCACATTAGGTACGTGTTTCTGCGTGAAGTTTATGTGTGAGGCTAAGGGATTCCCTTCACAGCGAGTAATAGGAGCCAGCAGGCATTCAAAGTCGGTGTACACTACAAAAGGACAACGCTACTGGTGGTGAGCATTTTGAAATTTAATGAAGTTATTTTCCTCAGTAGGCATAATCACACGTACCGCGTCCTTGGAAGCACAATCTGATAGATGTATCGCTAATAACTCTTCAGATGAAAAATATTTCAACCACCTTAAACGAATATGCTTTTTATGGCAATTTTTTGTTGGGAGGAAAGGAGCCGGGTCATGTCTTTGAACCAGACATAGTAATAATTATCACATTCAGAGAAGAGCAGCATGTTAACATGCACCTCTCCGTCACCTGCAAATTTTGAGAAATGGAGAGGGCCGATTACAGTGCGTTTGTCTTGCACATCTACTTGTCCTTCTTCTTCTTATCCAGGCCATAAACGTTAACCGATATTCCGGCATTCGGAGCCTCCAACTCATGTATGTCCTGGAGCCTTACAGGGAACTCTATACCATTGATGTTATACTGTCTTCTAATATCATTGACTTTGTCATTTCTCGGACGCTCAGGATGATATTTGGAATTGTAATTTCTCTCACAAGCCAAGACTGGCCATGGAAAACAAGTTTGATCGTTTGTATTTTGGACATTAATGCATGGCCACTTGTTCTCAATATCAACAGGGAGTTTAATATAACTGGACCCTCCATTTATTGGATCATAGACATGTATATGGATGTCGAGGTGTGGTATACAGTTGAGCGCTTTAGCGGACCCATATACTTCCATCTCGGAAAATCGGGCAAAAACAGTTATCAAGGTGGATTCTCGATCCCGCTCAGCAATGGATGTGCTCCGAGAAATAACGGCATTATCACCACATATATTGTGCAGAGTCGTGATCTCTACGTCACCTTGATGTTTAGGGGGGTGACTCAATTCGCAGCATAATATTACACTGCACTTAATGGCGTTAAATCTCGGATCCTCTAGGATTTTGAGGAGCTTGGACTCCAAGACCGGCAGGCACGCCTCTAGAAATATGACAGGGTGGCGGTACCTCCCTCCCGGATTCTCAATTCTAGAGAAAGAAATGCACCCTACCAACTGAAGAGTATTCTAGGGGATCATTATGCCATTATTATGATCCAATCCACTATCAATAGAATCCGGGAGAGCACTACTGCTAGCCACAGGATAATCACTATTACTATTAGTACTACAACTAGGTGTATAACCGGTCGAAAATGGGGCTCGCGATGGCACGTCATCTGCAGGGAGGGTTATGTGAGCGAGCACACGAACCTTGCGTTGGCGGCGGAGGGCAGCTGGTTGAGGAGGAGGCGGAGGTCACATTGCCGTCTGGAGCAATCGGCTGCGGCGGCGGCTCCTGGGGTGAGACGCGGTTGCAGGTGCTGTTCTTCCTCTACTGCCAACTGTGTTGTGCATGGACACCAGAGGGTCTGAAATGGTGGGGGAGAGGCACTACAGCTGCCACCTTTTGCGCAGTTCTGATGGGGGGCTACACACTGTGTGATATAACTGTACCATAAATAAGAAAAATATAAGTTTAACGATGTAGCTTTAAAAGAGCAATAAATAATAAGACTAAATAATAGTAATTATTTGCTACAATGATAATGTTCAAAAGTATTCACCTTCTCTGCTCTGTCTCCATGGTATGAGCAACTCATTGCCACATTCAGTCAGGTCTCCCACCCACTAAGGCAGATCGTGCTCCTCCTCTAAAAGCTCTATAATTTGGCGGCTTTCTGCAGTGGCCGCCATTTCACCATTGATTCGCATGCTGTCCTCAGAGCACCCCTCCCTATGCATGTAATAATCATCATCTAGAAGGAAAAGAAAAGAATATGTCTAAGAAAGCTCAATCTAGACACTTGGAAGATGATTATATATATTTTAGGAAATTATTTCATCTAGGAACTAGGTTTTTATTAGAGATGTACTTACATTCGAGCTGTGCTTCAGCCTTCTCCAACTCCAGCTGTTGATCAAGCTCTTCCAGCATTTTGGGGATGTAATCTAGAAAGATAGCAGAGACCGAGTACAATATCGATTATGGAAGAAAATCTCTGTAGAACTAGCGCAATCACTTTAAAGGGTGCAGCAGTCAGCGGCCGAAAACAGATAAGACAGAGACAGAGAACATATAGACACATAAACACAAACAATCTCTTAAAAGACCTAGCAATCAGAATAGAGACCGGTCCAAAACAGATATAACATAGAGACACAGAGCACATAGACACACAAAGTCATACAATCCGTTAAGAGACCTAGCAATCTGTATAGACATCGGTCCAAAACAGACATAACATAGAGAGAAAAAACACATAGACACATAAAAACACATACAATGCGTTAAAAGACCTATCAATCTTTATAGAGAGTGATTCAAAACAGATATAACATAGAGACACATAGCACATAGCCACAAACACTTACAATCCGTTAAAATATCTAGCACTCTGTATAGAGAGCGGCCCAAAACCGATATAACATAGAGACACAGACCAAATAGACAAACAAACACATACAATCCGATAAAAGACCAAGCAATCTGTGTAGAGAGCGGTCAAAAACAGATATAACATACAAACACAGAGCACATAGACACATAAAAACATATGCAGTCCATTTAAAGACCTAGCAGTCTGTATAGAGAGCGGCATAAAAGCAGATATAACACAGAAAAAGAGAACACATAGATACAGAAACACATGCAATCCGTTAAAACACATAGCAACCCGTATAGAGAGCGGTACAAAACAGATATAACATAAAGACACAGAGCACATAGACACACAAACACATACAATCTCTTAAAAGACCTAGCATTCTGTATAGAGAGAGGTCCAAAACCGCTATATCATAGAGGCACAGACCACATAGACACACAAACACATACACTCTGTT
Organism: Schistocerca gregaria; assembly: GCF_023897955.1. NCBI lineage: Eukaryota > Metazoa > Arthropoda > Insecta > Orthoptera > Acrididae > Schistocerca > Schistocerca gregaria. The sequence continues at coordinate 842,818,348 of NC_064931.1, forward strand.
AAAAGACATAGCAATCTGTACAGAGAGCGGTCCAAAACAGATATAACATACAAACACGGAACACATGGACACACAAACACATATAATCTGTTAAAAGACCTACGAATCTGAATATAGAGGGTTCCAAAACAGATATAACATAGAGACACAAAACACATAGACATACAAAACATACAATCCATTAAAAGACCTAGCACTCCGTATAGAGAGTAGTCCAAAACATATATAACATAGAGACAGAGAACACATAGATCCATAAAAACACATACAATCTGTTAAAAGACATAGTAATCTGTATAGAGATCGGTCCAAAACAGATATAACATAGAGACAAAGAACACATAGACACATAAAAATACATACAGTCCATTCAAAGACCTAGTAATGTGTATAGACAGCGGTCCAAAAGCAGATATAACATTGTGAAACAGAACACATAGACGTACTAACACACACAATTCGTTGCAAGACGTAGCAGTCTATGCAGAGAGTTGTCCAAAATAGATATAACATAGAGACACTGAGTTAAACGATGCAGATATTGGAACACTGAAAATGTACTTACCAGGTAATTGATTTGCCTATACACAGCATCGGTTGGTGCTGTTGCCAGTGGCATTGTCACTGCTATTGGTGCTGCCTGTACGCTTCATATTGAAACAAAGTAGACTGGCGACTTCACACACACGTACTGAACCAAGTATAGGAGTAGAGTGAGGGTGAGTTGATATGTCGTTTGGTTTATATAGGTTCTATGACGTAGAGTCACATGACTAATGCAGTAGCCAATAGGAGAGCAGCATTCTAGGGGTTGGGGGTGCTATGTCATGAAGGAACACTACATCCATAGTCGGAAAACGTGGAAGTTTTGATTTGTTTATTGAATATCGAAGTGGTACATTCAGTTACTGAATATAATTAATATTGAAATGGAATTAAGTAGTTAGGTAATTCACGCATTAGATTCATGATGTGAGTGTTACAATAGTTACGATCATGTCCATTATAATTATCCGGGCTGTTATGCCGTAGTCGGTTGATGAATTTTGTCTCAATTCCCAACGTTTCGTCTCCGACTGCGGGAGACATCTTCAAGGGGGTCCGTAGGTCGACAGAAGGTCCAACACACCCACTGGCTCGCTAATCGCTACAGTAGCGAGCCACTGGGTGTGTTGGACCTTCTATCGACCTACGGACCCCTTTGAAGATGTCTCCCGCAGTCGGCGACGAAACGTTGGGAATTGAGACAAAATTCATCAACCGACCACTGCATAATATCCCGGATAATTATAATGGACTCGACATTTCCGGCCGTGAAAGTCTACATTTTAGTAATAGTTACGATATTTACAGAAGACTATCTCTGGCGCAAGTATGAAGGTGCAGGTAGGAGGCTGTGAAGTAAGCAGTCACTTGCTAACGGGCTGCTGACACGACGCATATGCCATTATGAACGAGCGAGAGAGAGAGAGAGAGAGCAGACGATCTTGGGTTAGGTAATGGGACCCTGCAGTGGACGTGTGTCCTAGAGCACATGGTGAAGAAAATGTATGCAGGCAACTTGAAAAACAGTATTTGCGTCATCACCTGATGTCATGGTAACGCCCTCGGGTGGGGACGATGCGAACTAAACCAGTTGGGCTCTGGACCTCTTGGTTGACATAGTGGGCGGCGCCATCTAGGATAACGGTACTTGCGTCATCACCTGACGACATAATAGCGCCCTCAACTAGTGGCGATCAGAACTAAGCCAGTTGGAGTCCAGACCCAGTGGCGAACACATTTGCTTGGAATTGGTTAAATAATAAAGACAAGTCCTTTTTCCCACGAATCCTTAGGAGGACGTCGGGTTAATACAAGTGTCCTTTCTTTCACGCCAGCAGTGAAACCCCAAGTGACCTACCTTCCCACCAAAATTCAAACTTGGCGCCAGTTTGTACAAGAAGTGGTGGTCGGGTCACGTAGGTTAGGGGAGGTAGCCCAAGTGAGATATCTTCCCGCCATTTTCTTTGCTTTGAAGAGATAACTGGGGTGTGATGCATTATCCTATTGGAATTCACACTTGGCGCCAGTTCGTGGGAGGAATTGGCGCTCGGGTGACTTAGGTTAGCCCAAGTGACCTTTCTTCCCGCCATTTTCTTTACGTAGTAGAGATAACCGAGGTGTGGTGCATTATCCTGTTGGAATTTGAACTTGGCATTATTTTTCTGGGGGATGGGGTGTCACAGTTTCCCGCCAAAAGCAGCCATATTGAATGACGTCATGGCAGCCATCTTAAATGACGTCATGCGTCGTTGCCAAGTCTACAAGATGTCATCTTGGATGACGTCACCGCCGCCATCTTGGATATATGTGGCAACACTGCAGAGTGGAATGATACATATGTTCTCCCAATACTACCACCACCTACTTCAACATGTGTACAGAAAATAAAAAGGATAAAAGGCACTTGTAAATATTCAGAATATAGCCATAGTTGCACTTGCATGTGTAATGTGAATGTAAAATGACTCATTACACATTATTACGATTAATGTATAAATTATTTGACAACAGAAGACAAACTAAACATTGTAGCCTTTATTTTTGAGTCTTGACTTAGACCTGGAATTCATTTGACTATGTATTGCTGTTTGAGAATATTCTGGAGTTTTTTTCCCGCTATTTATTTGAATTCACCTCACTTGCAGTTGCAATGTCAGCTCTCTACTACATTTTCGATCATCGAATCGGTGTCGATCCTGATTTCAACAAGATAAGCGGTTGACGGTAGTTATCTATCTAGTTTGCTTAGGCTACGTCACAAAACCGGCAGCATGTATCAACGTACATCACATCTAATCAGTCAAGGTCACCTCTTTTTGCGGGTTTGACCGTCCAGTGACAGTGTTCCAGAGTTCATGTTAACCTCTGCGCCGTGTGGCATGTAATGATCAGAGAATGGTGTTTGTGGAAATGTGTTTTGTACCCCGTGCGTGGAGGCATTTTTCATGCTATAGCTGCTGTTACAAGTAGCCAGACCGGAAAGTTAATACCGCCACCCGCCTAAAACCTGCCATTTCGTCAAGAGGGATGGACTACGTCGTGTGATTTTTGACATATTCGTAACACACCATCGTCATTTTCCAGCGTGAACCGCAGCTCGTCCGAGCTAAGGATCTTTCTCGCTGCTTCAATTCATACTAATATCTGCCGCATATGGCAAGCAGTGGAGAAGTCTATGGTTGGCCATTGGTTTTTGCTGAATTGTTGAGTGATCTGCAGCTCTGTGGCTGTTCCAATCCTGTATTGGGGATGTTTTTGCTCACTAAGGCTACTATCACAGTGATTGCTTTTCACATACCGAGGCAGTCACGACACACCGTTGACACATTGTACGTGAAAATCCGAATGCCTGTACTTCTCTAGGGTGCATCGAGCACCCAGTATCTGGCAACCATCTCATTCTCTGGTATCACTGTCACGTGAAGCACCGAATTAGACCATTCACCGTAGTAGTCTCTCTGCAAAGCATGAGCTTTTTCTAATTCAGTTGCGAATGATATGAATGTCAGTTTAAGCGATCGTGTGTGAGCATCCGTATAGTCCTAGCGTATAATATAAAACCAGGACACCCATATCGTCACTCGACGATAAAATTATTCACTCACGCGCTTGTGTCATCACGCTTTCATTCTGTGCAGAGCACTTAGGGCACAACAGAAAATGCTCCTAAATACGTGACAGAATGTTTTCCCCAACAGGATTAGTCCTTTTATTGTGTTCTGCACTATCTAAATGCTATTAGTGGTAGCTGAGGAGCTGTACGCGGCTAAAGTTGATACTCAGGAACTGATCAGTCGACTTCACGTTTTCCTGTACAGGGAGCTACTAAGGGCTTCCAGAAACGGCCTCATCTGGGTGCAACAGCCGGGTCTTATGGAAACAACTCGTTAAAGGCGGCCGCGTCCTTTGTAGGGGAGGGCCGTGGTCGCTTGAGAGTCAGGTCGCGTGCTGCCTCCCTCCTCCATCCCCACCCCCACAGTGGTAATTATCGTGCAACGCCTCGCAGCCTCCTGCCAAAGCCACAAACGCCCGCAAAGCGACTCTCCACTATTTACCACATCCCAAGCCGAGTCTGCAGGATTCGAGTTGTCGGAATATTCTAAAATGGACGCTCGTTGTAGGCGTGAATTGTGAAAACGGGGCACCTCTGCTAAAACATGCTAATTGGTTCTTACGGAGCCCATGAATTCACCACAGAGCCTTTTCTGATTATGACTAGTTCTTTAAAGAGTTGTTAACGTTCGTGTGCGGGAATGCTAGCTGACAAACTCCTTCCGTATATCATCTGCAATTAACGTTTCAATGAGATAGCTAGTCTGATTAATAATGGTTGCCGATTAAAGAGGCTCAAGGCAGAGTGCAGGCCTACGGAGGCAAGTCCAACACAAATGATAAATGGCCTGCGGCAATCGAACTGCATGCGCAAGTATTCCCAAAATCCCACCTCTGGACTCAGAAACGTACCCCTCCAGGAGACAACACATTGTTTTTAAACTAGTCCTTTGCAGCTTCTTCGGGTAGTCTCCACAAGGACAAAACAGCCTAGGAATTTACAGCTGTGTAAGTTAAGATAGAACACTTAATACAACGTTTGTTATATCTTCATGCAGTTTACCTAGTGACAATAAGATTTTAGTCCTGTCATAAGGAAGTCAAATATAACACTTACTGTCCTACAGATAGCACTGTAGCGTAAAAACCCAAGTATAACACTACACTGCGTCGCTTGTTACACTGGCACCACGTGCATTACCAAATATAGTATCACGTAGCAGCAAATGTTGCTCTCTGGGAGGATTTAAGTAAATTGACCGTCAGTTACCTAATAGATTAGGTTTATCGAACCTGAATTTAATATATCAATAGAAACCAGAAAGCTTAATATTGAAATTTGGAAATTGCTTAAGTAATCCAGTTTACTTAAATGAAATAAAATACGGTCGCCAGCCTAATTAGGCATAGTCATATGAAACATTACTTTTAAGAAACTGTATTGAATTTTGGTAAAGGAAAACTACCATTACTTCTTTCCCAGAGAAGTGCAAAAAACTCTACTATAACCAGACAAGTGGTACAGTGATGGTAGCAAATATAAACAGTATATGCAAGTTCTCACAGAAACCATTAACGGCTTATTTCTTCTCAATAGTGATTACTTTGTTATATATGAATTATGTGATCACCAAAAGTTATGAAAGTCAGTACTAAATCAGAAATTGGACATGGACATAGTCCTATTTCAACAGTTACTTTCCAAATAGTACAATTATAATTGAAAGTCACTTGCATTAGGATTTTTACAGTCATTAAGAATTAATATTGTTTCTGTTTTTATGGATAAGGACAATTACATTAACTTTATCTTTCATAGGTAAAGACTAAGGTTGGGGCCCTCACACTGTCTTTCCAAATTTAACTATACAAAGCACACAAAACTATAGAATTTCTTCAAAATGCAATTAGTAAACTCATTGTTCAAGAATGTTTTCTCATATTAATCAACACAAAAGTCAGGGCCTTTAAAATCACCATTATCATAAAGCAAACTAAACACACTTTTCTGAGACAAATTGTGAAATACAAATTTGGTTTTATTCTTTCACTCATTTTACTCATCTTGCAGGAATTTTGAAACAGTTAATGTCAGTGCTGTTTTATAAAGGTCCTTAAGTATGACTTTAAATGCAATTTACTCTAACTAACCACAATATAATGTGCTTCCTTTTGTCATTAGCACAACAAGTAATTTTCACTGACAGAATTAAATGCAGTTAATCTTCGGAGCACAAATACTTTGAATTAAAACAAATCAGACGCTATGGGGGTTTTTATAAATGCAATACTAACTACCTCCCTTGATTTCATTGAAACCTACAGTATTTCTATATATCTTGTTGCACTCAAAATTCAGCAACACCAACCATCACTTATTTTCAATCGTCTTTCACACACAGGGTACTCGGATGTTAGTAATTATGTGGAATGGATCCTAAGAGGTATGATGAGAGGAACCAGTTCAAGGGTAAGACACAGTTTAACGTAATTTGCCTTATTATTGCAAATTATACAACACTTAAATGTACTGCTACACACTTTGACATAAATCTGACCTCATAAATTTGCTGAAGTGATGGCACAATATTGGTGTCTAGTATATGGTGGCTACCTGGTATTTCCTCTGGATGTAATTTCCTCTATTACTTGCTTCTTAGCGACAAAATTACCAAATTTAGAGCCTTTTCCAATAACAGAGCACCATTTTAGAGCCGTACACGCACCCGAGGCCTTTTCCATATTAATCCAGGTGCTGGGTGCTACCCTCGGCTCTTGTGCTGTTCACTCACTTGCGGCTCAGACCAGCCTTATCCAGTAGTTAGCTGCCGACTGACTGTGTTCTTTCACTTGGCGCCCAGACTGAGCGCCACATCCCTCTTTTAGCCCGCGCCAACCACTTCCAATTTGCGCTACAAATGGGAAGTACTGTTGCTTTTCATTTTATACAATGCAAGTCCCTAGATATGAACCAGCTTGTACATAGTTGTAAATAAACATCTTTTAAAAATCTTAATATTTAAACACATTAACATGTCAACACAAAAGCCACATATTTATACAACATTTTTCTCCAATAAATACAAAGAATTTAAATGGTAAAGAGAAAACATTTTACGCAACTTTCCACGTCATTACAATAGGTCAAAGACATTACACAGTAAAAAAAATACATACTCCACATGAAACAGAATTAATCAGTACAAAATATTTATAGAATTAATTATGGTGTTACAAAGAGTCACACCAAAAAGAAAACACTTCAAGTTTCCAGAGAAAAAAATGCCAATTGTTAACTTCTATTAGAGCTGACCATGTCTCTACATCTACATCTACATCTACATCTACATCCGTACTCCGCAAGCCACCTGACGGTGTGTGGCGGAGGGTATCCTGAGTACCTCTATCGGTTCTCCCTTCTATTCCAGTCTCGTATTGTACGTGGAAAGAAGGATTGTCGGTATGCTTCTGTGTGGGCTCTAATCTCTCTGATTTTATCCTCATGGTCTCTTCGCGAGATATACGTAGGAGGGAGCAATATACTGCTTGACTCTTCGGTGAAGGTATGTTCTCGAAACTTTAACAAAAGCCCGTACCGAGCTAACAAATCTTCAGCTAAGACAAGGCTCCACGATCTGATGCAAGGCCTCTGCCTCTCAATCTTAAATTTTATGTACATTCAGCAATTGACAACACTAGCCTAAAAACCTGCAACATATCTAATCATAACTCAGCACCCGCCCACTGAAAAATGTTTGCAATTTATTCTAAGCTTTTAGGTCTGGCGGAATAACTAACTCCAGACCTGAAATGTGCAAACGTCACCTCCGACCCTGTGAGCCCACGATATGCCTCCTATAAACATGATAATTTCCATCGGCTTCCACAATTCTATAAACTGATTAAACGATCAGTTGTTGCAGTCAAATAGACTCTGATCAGAATATAAGATTTTGCGTCCGCCATTCTCTCCTCCAGCGAAGAGCAGTCCTAAGATAAGTATTGTTTCCCACAAGGACGTTTCACAAGTCCCAACAGTTAGGTGCGCTGAATGCAATGGCTCTTTCAGGTATTTTTGAACCAGCGTAATTACATGTCACCTTTACGAGTAGGTCTGCGCGTCATGCTGAAAGCTTCTGAAATATCAGTTAGATGTCCTTTCGATATTGGTCTAAAATTCGCGGCGAGGTTAAATTGAATGTGACAGCCGTCAAACACGAAGGTCCGGTCGTATGTAAAGTATGCTAGAGGGGCAAACATAATCAATGCCTTCTCTGTGGGATAACAACAGAAATACTATCGATGGCAGTGCTGCTAACGTAGAGTTACTAAATACAACCTTCCGAAATTCCTTCACCAAACAAGACAGAGTAAATATTCCAGAATTCGATCATGAGTAACTTAAAAATATACATCCTCAGAGAAGTGAAGCAATTTAAATCACTTATTGTACTAAAAGAAAACCAGTTTCCCGGACCAGATTGTAAATCCAGAAGGTTCCTTTCAGAGTATGCTGATGATAAAGCTCCATATTTAACAGTCATATACAGGGTGACTTTTTCCACCTTTTACAAATTCAAGGTATTAATCGATGAGACCATACAGAAAAAAAGGTGTAATGTACTTGTGTAAGGAAATGCGTGGTTTCCTAGCTAGACACCATTTATTCAATCATATTTTTCACGGAGACTGCGGTCTAATACGCGCTGTACCATGCAGCCACAGTTACAACATGCGTGGTTTCCTCGTAGTGGGTGGTAGTGTTCCTCAAACGTGAATCGCTAGCGCCCTCGCCTTTAATAGTAATTGATAATGTTGCGTCCTACTCACCTCGTACGTCAGGTCTAGCGTCCTCTCCTGCCATAGTAATTGATAATGATGTGTCCTACTCACTTCTCAGAAGGTGGTACTAATTCTCGTACGTCATGCTCCAGCGTCCTCTACTGAAATAGTAATTGATAATGTTGTTTCCGACTCACTTCTACGAATCTGGTACTGTTCCTTGTACATCACGGCCTAGCGACCTCTCCTGTCATAGTAATTCATTATGTGGTGTCTGACTCAGTAATCAGAAGGTAGTACTGTTCCTCGTACACCAAGCCATAGCACTCCCTATTGTCATAGTAATTGATAATGTCGCGTATGACTCACTTCTCAGATGTCGGTACTGTTCGTCGTACGTCATGACCTAGAAAACTCTCCTACCATAGTAACTGACAATATTGTGTTCTACTCAATTCTCAGAAGGTGGTACTTTACCTCGTACGTAATGCCCTAGTGTTGTCTCCTGCCATAGTAATTGATATTGTTGTGTCTGACTCACTTCACCGAAGGTGGTACTGTTCCTCGTATGTCATGATCTAGTGCCTCTGCTGCCATAGTAATCGACAATGTTTTGTCCGACTCACTTCTCAGAAGGTGGTAATGTTCCTCGTACGTCATGCCCTAATGCACTCTCCAGCCATAGTAATTGATAATGTTGTGTCCGATTCACTTCTAAGAAGGTGGTACTGTTCCTCATATGTCATGTCCTAGAGCCCTCCCCTGCCATAGTAATTGATAGTGTTGTCTCCGATCACTTCTAAGAAGGTGGTACTGTTCGTCGTATGTCATGCCCTAGTGCCCTTTCCTGCCATAGCAATTGATAATGTTGTGTCCGACTCACTTTTCAGAAAGTAGTCTTGTTCCTCATACGTCATGCTCTTACGCCCGTTTCTACTATAGCAATTGATAATGTTTTGTCCGACTCACTTTTCAGAAAGTGGTACTGTTCCTCGTACGTCATACCCTAGCACCCTCTCCTGCCATAATAATTGTTACGGTATTGTTCAACTCACTTCTCAGAAGGTTTTACTGTTCCTCGTTCGTCATGCCCTAGCGCCCTCTCCTGCCATAGTAGTAGATAATGTTGTGTAAACCTCACACCTCAGAATGTGGTACTGTTCCTCGTATGTCGTATCCTAGCGCCCTCTACGTCCATAGTAATTGATAGTTTCCAGAATGAGATTTTCACTCTGCAGCGGAGTGTGCGCTGATATGAAACTTCCTGGCAGATTAAAACTGTGTGCCCGACCGAGACTCGAACTCGGGACCTTTGCCTTTCGCGGGCAAGTGCTCTACCAACTGAGCTACCGAAGCTTCGGTAGCTCAGTTGGTAGAGCACTTGCCCGCGAAAGGCAAAGGTCCCGAGTTCGAGTCTCGGTCGGGCACACAGTTTTAATCTGCCAGGAAGTTTCATATCAGCGCACACTCCGCTGCAGAGTGAAAATCTCATTCTGGAAACATCCCCCAGGCTGTGGCTAAGCCATGTCTCCGCAATATCCTTTCTTTCAGGAGTGCTAGTTCTGCAAGTTTCGCAGAAGAGCTTCTGTAAAGTTTGGAAGGTAGGAGACGAGGTACTGGCAGAAGTAAAGCTGTGAGTACCGGACGTGACTCGTGCTTCGGTAGCTCAGTTGGTAGAGCACTTGCCCGCGAAAGGCAAAGGTCCCGAGTTCGAGTCTCGGTCGGGCACACAGTTTGAATCTGCCTGGAAGTTTCGTAATTGATAGTGTTGTGTTCAGTTCACTTCTCAGAAGGTGGCACCGTTTCTCGTACGTAATGCCCTTGCGCTTCTCCTGGCATAGTATTGATAATGTTGTGTCCGACTCACTTATCAGAAAGTGGTGCTGTTCCTCGTACGTCATGCACTAGCACCCTCTCTTGCTATAGTAATTGATAATGTTGTGTGTGACTCACTTCTCAGGTGGAGGTATTATTCTTCATACATCATGCAATAGCGTCGTCTCCTGAAATACTAATTGATATTGATCTGTCCGACACACTTCTCAGAAGGTGGTACTGATCCTCTTCTGCCATAGTAATTGACAATGTTTTGTCCGGCTCACTTTTCAGAAAGTGGTAATGTTCCTCGTACGTCATGCCCTAATGCACTCTCCAGCCATAGTTATTGATAACGTCGTGTCCGACTCACTTCCTAGAAGGTGGTACTGTTGCTCGTACGTCAACCCAGCGCCCTCTCCTGCGATAGTGATTGATAATGTTGTGTCCGACTCACTTCTCAGAAGGTGGTCCTATTCCTTGTACGTCATGCCCTAGTACCATCTCCTACCAAAGTCATTGTTTATGTATAGTCCGACTCACTTCTCAGAAGGTGGTACTGTTCCTCGTTCGTCATGCCCTAGCACCCTCTCCTGCCACAGTAATTGATAATGTTGTGTCCGACTCACTTCCCCTGCTGACTCACCTTGTAGTGGATGTGAAATAGCGTTACACACCGGATGTCAATACGCTGTATATCAACCCATGGCATCTCAAACGTATCGTGTATGCAGGCCCATTCCAGATGTGGAGACACTGGAACAGCGTATTCATGCTGCCTTTGACACTGTTCTGCTGCAGCCTGGCCGATGCGAACGTGTACGGCAGAAGATGCTACTTCGCGTACACGCATGCGTTGAGACACGTGGAAACCTTTTTCTCTAGCATGGAAACCATGCATATCCGGACATAAATTTTTTTGTTCCATATCCTCTCATCGATCAGTCGGTCATTATAGTTTGTACACGGCAGAAAAAATCACCCTGTACATCCGCTCACTCGCCGCAAGATCAGTTACCAAAGACTGGAAAGTGGCACAGGTCACATAGATATTCAAGAAAGTCAATAGGCGTAATCCGCTAAATTACAGACCCATATAACTAACGTCGACATGCAGCAGGATTTTGGAACGTATATTGAGTTCAAACATTATGAATTACCTTGAACACAACAGTCTGTTGACCCATAGTCAACACGGAGTTAGAAAACATCGTTCTTTTGAAACAAAACTAGCTATTTACCAACATGAAATGTTGATTGCTATCGACAAAGAATTTTAAATTTACTCCGTATTTCTAGATTTCGAGAAGGCTTTTGACACCGTACCTCACAAGCGGTTTGTAGGTCAGAGTCATCGCAGTTCTTAGGAACTGATGGAAAGTCTTCGAGTAAAACGTAAGTGATTTCTGACGTTTTCCAAAGTAGTGTTTTAGGCCCTCTTTTATTCCTTATCTGTATAAACAATTTGGGAGGGAATCTGCACAGTCGTCTTAGGTCGTTTGCAGATGATTCTAACGTTTGTCGTATATCGTCGTTTGTCTTTCGTATGTCACAGAAGAACAAACAAATTGGAAAACGATTTAGATAAAATATCTATATGCGGCAAATAGTGGCAGTTGACCCTAAAAAATGACTGACGTCATCCACAGAGTGCTAAAATGAATCCGTTAAACTTCAGTTCCACCTTAAGTCAATCAAAACCAAAGGCTGCAGAGTCAACTGAATTCCTAGGAACAATAATTACGAACAACTTAAATTCGAAAGAACACACAGAAATTGTTGAGGGGAAGACGAACCAAAGATTTTGTTTTATTCGCAGAACACTTAGAAGTTGCAACAGACCTACTAAAGAGACCACCTACACTACGTTTCTCCGTCCTCTTTTGAAGTACTGCTGCGCGGTGTGGGATCCTTACCAGGTCGGATTAACACAGTACATCGAGAAAGTTCAAAGAATTGCAACACGTTTTGTTTTATCGAGAAACAGGGAAGAGAGTGTCACGGACATGATTCAGGATTTCATGTGGACGTCATTTAAACAAAGGCGTTTCTCGTTGCGGCGGGGTCTTCTCTCAAAATGTCAGTCACCAACTTTCTCCTTCAAATGAGAAAATATTTTTTGACGTCGGACTACATAGGGGGAAACGATCATCATAATAGAGAAAGGGAAATCAAAGCTCCCACAGCCGCGTCTAGGGGCGGTGCTGTCATGGACTGTGCAGCTGGTCCCGGCGGAGGTTCGAGTCCTCCCTCCGGCATGAGTGTGTGTGAGTTTGTCCTCAGGATAATTTAGGTTAAGTAGTGAGTAAGCTTAGGGACTGATGACCTTAGCAGCTAAGGCCCACAAGATTTCACACACATTTGAACATTTGAAAGCTCGCACAGAAAGATAGCCTATTTGTGTCTGTTATTTCCGCGCTCTGTTCGTGAGTGGAATCATGGAGAATTATTGTGAAGGTAGTTCGATGAACTCCCTGCCCAGCACTTAAGTTTGATTTGCAGAATATCAATGTAGATATAGATTTTATGTTTGTTATTTTTACATCGTGCTTAGTGTCATGTTACTACACTTTCTAGAGTAGTAACTTGGTTGTTGATGACAACAGGGATAAGTGAACAGACGTATGGTCTAATCTCACAGTGTTTATGGGATCAGCAACAGAATTGTATGTGATTTATAAAATTTAGCTACTAGGTTGAGTCACTTGAGTCACATTCTCCACATCTGTACAAACGAGTTCGTGTACGGGGGTGGGCGGAGAAAGGGGGCCGAGGGGGAAGGTAGGAGAGAAGTAGTCGGACCTCAATTCAGTTAGGTTATTTCTGACAAAACCTCGCATAACCAAGCGGTCTATAATCTCACGAAGTACACAACTGAGAACCGTTTTTTAAAGGAGCAGCAACTGTCACCTCAGCTCGAAATCTCAATTAAATGTCTCTTAACTTCTATGCGATTCACTACCGCAACTGATCCGCCGCCCAAGTTACTGTTTAACAAGTGTTGGCTAACAGACGAAAACTGAGCTACCGATCGCTTCCACACAACTACACACCACCAAGTTAGGACACTAACTCACCCCGCCTCCTGCCGCGCTAACTGCGAGTCTGACTTCTTATTCTTCTGTAGACGCCTCTCCCTAGCCCGTGACGTCACAGGTCGAAGTCAGAAAGTGTCTCACAAGTAAAATGTAACCTATTTATATTATTCATATTCCATTAATATTATCCATGGCGTCTTCTGCATGCTGACGAAACAAAAACTTTCAGCGTAAGTGGTTGACTCTGCGATTATTGGTACCCGAGACATATGCCGTTCAATATTGTTCTTAAACAGCGTAGTTTATTATTGTTTCTACACATTTTCGGTTTAAGACAGTGTGTAACCTTAATATTAGATGATTTTTCATTTTTTTCTTGATTTCTTCTTTTTATTTTTCCAAATTCTTGCTTGTGTTCCTGTTTCCTTTGTTCCGTCCGTATCTCTCCACTTTTCTTCATTTTTTTACCTCAGATTTCGTATTCATAATTTTGTTTCTGATTTTGTCTCTTTCATTTATCATTTCACTACTCATTGCTGCTAGTTTTAGGCGTTATTCTATTCCTTGAACCCAGTTGGGTTTCCTGATTGCGCTGTTTACTACATCAAACATTCCCTTTGTGAGTCTGTTGTTGTTCATTCTGTGAAATTGTCTGGAGAATGTCAGTAGGCGTTTTCTAATTATGCCTGTGAGTCTGTCTGTGTGTTTGTATAATACTTTTATTGATCTCTCCATCCATCTGCCAACTCTGCGTAGAGCTCCAAAAATTTTTCTGAGGATTTCACGTTCTATTTTATCTGCCTCTGTGATGCCTGAGGCTCCTATTGTGGCCGTTTCTGAGGCGTAGAGTGCTTTTGGTAGTTTGGCTGCATTGTAGGGTCTTAGTTTGTCCTGTGTAGGAATGTCTCTTCTACTGCTGTGCGTCCATTCCAGTTCGTACGCTTTCTGAAATATTTCTGTTCGTTCTACGTTGGATGCCTCGTTTGATCCTCCTGTTTGTACATATATTCCCCTAAATACTTGAATTTTTACGCTCTGTTAAAGCTTCCATGTTTTGTTTTCATGGCTTGTGTGCTGTTGTTCCTTTTTTTCCATGTACTGTGTTTCCTCATATGATATCTGTAGACCCGTTTTGGCAGAGACTTCATGTAAGTATTCCGGTGTTTCTTGTCTGTTGTTGCTGAGTACTGCCAGGTAATCTGCAAATGCCAGGCATTTTATCATTGTCTTGTTTGCAGGTGTTTTTCCTAATTCAACCCCTTTACATTTCCTTCTCGTTGGCTGATAATTTTGTCCAAGACCGAGCATCTCCTTACCTCACACTTACATGTATCTCAAATATCTGTGAGATGTCTCACGTAACTTTTATTTTGAATGCGGTATCCGTAATTGCTGTATGAGTGCCTTGATTTTTCTCTCTGTTCGTTATTCTTCTAGTATGTCAAAGAGAGTCTGCCTATCTCATAGGCTCTCTTAAGGTCCATATTGCATAGTTTATATACAGGGCGCACACAAATAGTCTAAACAGCTTGTTGGGATGTTGCAGGTTACGCTGTGCTGGGAAATTACTATTAATTAAAAATTCCAAGTTAATTAGCATTAATGTTAGCCAAACAGACAGTTGCACGTCCAAATTCAACAGGCCCGCCAGATATACACTCCTGGAAATGGAAAAAAGAACACATTGACACCGGTGTGTCAGACCCACCATACTTGCTCCGGACACTGCGAGAGGGCTGTACAAGCAATGATCACACGCACGGCACAGCGGACACACCAGGAACCGAGGTGTTGGCCGTCAAATGCCGCTAGCTGCGCAGCATTTGTGCACCGCCGCCGTCAGTGTCAGCCAGTTTGCCGTGGCATACGGAGCTCCATCGCAGTCTTTAATACTGGTAGCATGCCGCGACAGCGTGGACGTGAACCGTATGTGCAGTTGATGGACTTTGAGCGAGGGCGTATAGTGGGCATGCGGGAGGCCGGGTGGACTTACCGCCGAATTGCTCAACACGTGGGGCGTGAGATCTCCACAGTACATCGATGTTGTCGCCAGTGGTCGGCGGAAGGTACACGTGCCCGTCGACCTGGGACCGGACCGCAGCGACGCACAGATGCACGCCAAGACCGTAGGATCCTACGCAGTGCCGTAGGGACCGTACCGCCACTTCCAGCAAATTAGGGACACTGTTGCTCCTGGGGTATCGGCGAGGACCATTCGCAACCGTCTCCATGAAGCTGGGCTACGGTCCAGCACACCGTTAGGCCGTCTTCCGCTCACGCCCCAACATCGTGCAGCACGCCACCAGTGGTGTAGCGACAGGCGTGAATGGAGGGACGAATGGAGACATGTCGTCTTCAGCGATGAGAGTCGCTTTTGCCTTGGTGCCAATGATGGTCGTATGCGTGTTTGGCGCCGTGCAGGTGAGCGTCACCATCAGGACTGTGTACGACCGAGGCACACAGGGCCAACACCCGGCATCATGGTGTGGGGAGCGATCTCCTACACTGGCCGTACACATCTGGTGATCGTCGAGGGGACACTGAATAGTGCATGGTACATCCAAACCGTCATCGAACCCATCGTTCTACCATTCCTAGACCGGCAAGGGAACTTGCTGTTCCAACAGGACAATGCACGTCCGCATGTATCCCGTGCCACCCAAATTGCTCTAGAAGGTATAAGTCAACTACCCTGGCCAGCAAGATCTCCGGATCTGTCCCCCATTGAGCATGTTTGGGACTGGCTGAAGCGTCGTCTCACGCGGTCTGCATGTCCAGCACGAACGCTGGTCCAACTGAGGCGCCAGGTGGAAATGGCATGGCAAGCCGTTCCACAGGACTACATCCAGCATCTCTACGATCGCCTCCATGGGAGAATAGCAGCCTGCATTGCTGCGAAAGGTGGATATACACTGTACTAGTGCCGACATTGTGCATGCTCTGTTGCCTGTGTCTATGTGCCTGTGGTTCTGTCAGTGTGATCATGTGATGTATCTGATCCCAGGAATGTGTCAATAAAGTTTCCCCTTCCTGGGAAAATGAATTCACGGTGTTCTTATTTCAATTTCCAGGAGTGTATATTGGACAGCCAGGTACAAATTGTAGCCTTACATACACTGAACACCGGAGGACACTTAGAGACATAAGAAAGCAGTCACTCTACATTTGCAAAGCACTTTATGGATATGAACCGCAGGCCAACAGACATAAAACTGACCTAAAACCTCTTAAATGCAGCAGCGACCCTCCATAGAAACATATACCGGAATAAAATTACTATCTACAAAAAGAACAGAAGGGAAAAAATGGCTCTGAGCACTATGGGACTTAACTTCGGAGGTCATCAGTCCCCTAGAACATTGAACTACTTAAACCTAACTAACCTAAGGACAATACACACACCCATGATTCGAACATAGAACCACTAGGCCACCCCGGCAGGCAACGGAAGGAAAAGAAAAAATGAATGAATACACAACACTCTGAACACTGCTCTAAAAGATCAGCAGATCCCAACACTCACTCATTCACACACACACACACACACACACACACACACACACAGTACTGTGTCCGTGTGTGTGTGTGTGTGTGTGTGTGTGTGTGTGTGTGTGTGTGAGAGAGAGAGAGAGAGAGAGAGAGAGAGAGAGATACAAGTACACACACAAACACTCCACAGAGCCTACTGTCATTACAAAATTTGAAATTCCAGCCTAGAACACGTGCCACGAGGTGTCGGAACATGACAATATCTGGTAATGAGTGACACAGCGCGCGTTAGAAAGCACAGTTTACATAAAGGCATGAAAATGCGGAATCAACAGAAGTAAGTTTTACACATTATATACGCAGCCATCCCCAACCCCATTCTCGCCGTTACAAGGCCCGTTCACAAATAACAGATCCCCACATTTTCGATAGTCACTTCTTTAATCCAACAAACGACAGTTAAGGAATTGAATAACAGATCGGTTCTTAAAAACAATGTATGGGATGATGGTATTACTATAATCTAAAATCAGCAAAGCACAGAAATGATAAAAGCAATAGTTTCGTTTTAGATTTAGTATTTCGGTAAATATATGCAATATAACGCTGAGCAGCTCTAATTAATTATAGATGATAGAAAGTATCAGCTGTATTGAAAACGCCGAACAGCCAAACAAACATCAATATGTTGCACTATAGTATGTATTGTAATACGTCCGACCGCTGCCACTTTTGCGTGAAATTGGTGTAGGGAGGCATGTGAAAGAAGCCAGCATTCTTAGTAAGATGTTTTCCTCGACAGTGTGGACATTCCTTATAAATTAGGAAGCCAGCAGATTTTGAGACGGAGCCCAAACATGAATCTGTCCAGAGCTCACGCGGAGAGAGCGGCTGTAAAGTAGTGTTGTGTAGCTGCTCTCCCAGCAATCTCGGAATGCAGGAAAACATCTTAAGAATGTGAAATCGTGAAAAAGAGGTCAATTCACGAGGCACACGTCAGCCCACGCCACATAGAAAATTTCCCGTCCTAGCGGAGAGGCGTGGCGATGAAACGGCGATCTGTTATTGGGCTGCATGGAAAATTTCGTCCACAAATCATAACGCCGAAAGGAAGAATATTTCGAAGAGGATTTGAGCTGGGAGATGGATGACAGGCGATAAAGTGGGAGTCGTGGCGACACCGCGGAAGCGAGAGGAGATGTACGCTTTTCCACCGATTGCCCACATCCGCCTTCCGACACTGTGGTAGCACAGCATCGGACGCGCGACCAACCCCTGTCAGACAACTCGGAGATCGTACCTGGACCCAGCCGCAACGACGCGATTGCTGATGAGGCCAGCCGACTCGCGCAACACAGCTCCGAAACGACGCACCATACCGACGCAGCGCCTGCCGCCGACAGCAGTGGGGCCTACACGATGAACGATAACGAAGAATGGTGAGACGATTCGTTCCCTCCTCCTTCCCCTTAATAACTGGGTCGTGTCCACGCCCAGTAAATTCGGCCATGAGATTTATAATTTTGTTTTGATTTGTGTAAACAGCACGAAAATAAATACATTTCTTTCACGCTTTGATCATAGAAGCAATCTTTTACATTGATACATGAACGTCTCAATTTTGTCCCCTTTATGTTTGATGCCATTTAATTATTATTATCAATTAATTGTCGGCTCCAACGTGGGACAGTTTCATTAGTCATTTGCTCGTCATTTCAAATCTGACAGCAGAGAGAAGACTAGTTTTCACTACATTTTTGGCGCCCAACGTGGGGTGACCTGATTGGTAATTTTCATGGTATCTCATATCACAAAATGATTTCTCGAGATCACTACAGTATTTTCTCTTAATAATGTTATGAATTCAAATATTATTTAAAGGTCCCTGTTGGATTCCTTTCATGTTAATTTCTTAAATCTGTTATCATTTACGGCATAAATTCCTTTTCTAAATTTACTGTGGTGTTTCTGACCATCTGGGTGGAGACTGAGCAGTGAAACATGTTACCTTTACACATAAACAAGACGATCTGTCACACTACTACACTTTAAAAACACAGTTTATATGTAATTCATGTCACACAGTCTCATACGGAACCTACATCCGCTTTCTTTTATATACTGTATATGATAAAATGCTGTCATCCCCCTTCCCTTCTGTGTGAGAGGATGAATGAGCAAATGTATTTCTAGTTGCATGCTTGATGGTAGAAGATAAGACTGTCTGCTAGAGAACAGCAGGACCAATGTCAGAACAGATAGCTACGCTTTCGAAAAGCAGA
The DNA here is from genome assembly GCF_023897955.1 of Schistocerca gregaria. Lineage (NCBI taxonomy): Eukaryota > Metazoa > Arthropoda > Insecta > Orthoptera > Acrididae > Schistocerca > Schistocerca gregaria. Next base: position 842,837,351 of record NC_064931.1, read on the forward strand.
GAAGTTTCTATTCTTAGTATGGTCCTGTCCGTCCCTTGTCATGTTCGTATAGGAAGCTGCCTCTCTGGTCACTTCCGTTTGTATCTGTTAAGCACGCTCGGTAGGAGCCCGCCCAGGTCAGTCGGTCCGCGGCAAGCGTCTGAAGTGGTAACATCTCCGGCTAAGCGCATGTCTGCTAGGTCCGTAGGACAATGGATTTCTTAAGATCAGCCTAACTGAAAATTTAATCACCTTTATTTCGGGTTTAGCTCTAAAATATCTAATGTTATCTTAAATTGCAACGCAGTGTAATTCGAATGTGAAGTTCAGAATATATTCCGGTAGTTGCCTTGTCACTACTATTTTTTGAGTAAAGTGGAACCACGTGTTGATCAGTAACTCTAACTAAGATCATCAATCTTAAATTCGAATTTGCGTGAAATTATAACGTCTCGTCTTGACAATATTTTTCAATACAGCAACTTTTCTTTCTGTTCAACCAACGTGGGGTGTACTTTGTGAGACCAGTACCACGTGCTTATACAATTGTTTGGCCCATCAGTTCAATAGTAAGACGAAAGTACCCAGTTCGAGGTTTTTCTTTTGTTAACTGCTTTTCGATCTAATTTATTTTAATTATCAAAATTATTGTGGAGTTACAAAACGGTTCAAATGGCACTGAGCACTATGGGACTCAACTGCTGTGGTCATCAGTCCCCTAGAACTTAGAACTACCTCAACCTAACTAACCTAAGGACATCACACACATCCATGCCCGAGGCAGGATTCGAACTTGCGACCGTAGCAGTCGCACGGTTCCGGACTGCGCGCCTAGAACCGCGAGACCACCGCGGCCGGCTGTGGAGTTACACTCTTTGTGTAAACCAAGTTGACCACGTGAAGCATGTGGTGTAATCATCAAAGTAGCCCTCAGCTGTTCTTTTCGGGAAGAATTCACAGAGAGCTAGTATGAATTTAGTACACCAGTGTGTGGTAATTACATGACGGACAGGATTGCGGTACGAACGAAGCTTCTTTGGGTGAAAATTGAATCGGTTGGTTGTGGTTAATTTCCTCTTGCATATGTTTCAACGTTCTTCGTGTGTTAATTTATGAATGCAGTGTTGTATGCAGTCTCCCAATCTTGGCTCCATATTCGATGTGTTCCGTCAGATTAAAATCTCACATTTTCACAATGCTAAATAAGGCACCAGTTTAGTTATGAATCATATTTAATATGCTGAAATTTCAATGATCAATGTTAAAATAAATTTCCAAATATAAACTGATTTGTTTCTTTATATATATATATATATATATATATATATATATATATATATATATATATATACTCCTGGAAATTGAAATAAGAACACCGTGAATTCATTGTCCCAGGAAGGGGAAACTTTATTGACACATTCCTGGGGTCAGATACATCACATGATCACACTGACAGAACCACAGGCACATAGACACAGGCAACAGAGCATGCACAATGTCGGCACTAGTACAGTGTATATCCACCTTTCGCAGCAATGCAGGCTGCTATTCTCCCATGGAGACGATCGTAGAGATGCTGGATGTAGTCCTGTGGAACGGGTTGCCATGCCATTTCCACCTGGCGCCTCAGTTGGACCAGCGTTCGTGCTGGACATGCAGATCGCGTGAGACGACGCTTCATCCAGTCCCAAACATGCTCAATGGGGGACAGATCCGAAGATCTTGCTGCCCAGGGTAGTTGACTTACACCTTCTAGAGCACGTTGGGTGGCACGGGATACATGCGGACGTGCATAGTCCTGTTGGAACAGCAAGTTCCCCTGACGGTCTAGGAATGGTAGAACGATGGGTTCGATGACGGTTTGGATGTACCGTGCACTATTCAGTGTCCCCTCGACGATCATCAGAGGTGTACGGCCAGTGTAGGAGATCGCTCCCCACACCATGATGCCGGGTGTTGGCCCTGTGTGCCTCGGTCGTATGCAGTCCTGATTGTGGCGCATACGACCATCATTGGCACCAAGGCAGAAGCGACTCTCATCGCTGAAGACGACATGTCTCCATTCGTCCCTCCATTCACGCCTGTCGCGACACCACTGGAGGCGGGCTGCACGATGTTGGGGCGTGAGCGGAAGACGGCCTAACGGTGTGCGGGACCGTAGCCCAGCTTCATGGAGACGGTTGCGAATGGTCCTCGCCGATACCCCAGGAGCAACAGTGTCCCTAATTTGCTGGGAAGTGGCGGTGCGATCCCCTACGGCACTGCGTAGGATCCTACGGTCTTGGCGTGCATCCGTGCATCGCTGCGGTCCGGTCCCAGGTCGACGGGCACGTGCACCTTCCGCCGACCACTGGCGACAACATCGATGTACTGTGGAGACCTCACGCCCCACGTGTTGAGCAATTCGGCGGTACGTCCACCCGGCCTCCCGCATGCCCACTATACACCCTCGCTCAAAGTCCGTCAACTGCACATACGGTTCACGACCACGCTGTCGCGGCATGCTACCAGTGTTAAAGACTGCGTGGAGCTCCGTATGCCACGGCAAACTGGCTGACACTGACGGCGGCGGTGCACAAATGCTGCGCATCTAGCGCCATTCGACGGCCAACACCGCGGTTCCTGGTGTGTCCGCTGTGCCGTGCGTGTGATCATTGCTTGTACAGCCCTCTCGCAGTGTCCGGAGCAAGTATGGTGGTTCTGACACACCGATGTCAATGTGTTCTTTTTTCCATTTCCAGGAGTATATATATATATATATATATATATATATATATATATATATATATATATATATATCACTGGTTGTCGTATCACTATTAAAAGATTATAATTAATGTTTAATATGGTTGGGAATTTGGTAAGCTAGACTGAATACCTGGTGAAACAGTTGCTCAGTAATGCAAGGTTAACTTCCTCAGATAGCTCACAGGTTTTAACCCGCTTTTATTGTCTATCAGCACCGCTTTCAGAACAAATTAAAGCAACAACGTTACACATGGCGACCCTGTTCTGTGATTCCGCTTGGCTTCGGAATCTCTGAAACGTTAGATTGCGAGCGTTGTGTAATTTTAATTTTTTTCCCTGCAGCTCTCAAACAACTTCTGCGTTGTTTCTGAGCATACTTTCAAAAGATTTTGTCTTGTTTTGTTTTCTATATTTGTGTGTTTTATATGTATGTGTTTTTTCTCGCACGTAAATTGCACTGACTTCGATCAAAGATATAAATTTGTTTTGCGTACGAAAAAGTGCATACTAGGCTGGGTACCTTTCTTGCGACTGTCGTAATATTTGGGGGATACATTTATTCTGATTAGTGTGTTTCGTACTGGGTATAAATTGAACTAACGCAGACACGTAACCAAGCTAAAAGTAGGCGGTTCAACAACTTAAGCAACATGGACCAAGGGGATAATTTGATTTCGAATATTAACACGTCGGACGGTTCCGAAAATGCCATGGGGAATACTTCAGAGGAAACGCAAAACAGGACGAACGGGCTCACAGATGAGCCAGAAATTAATTTACCTCCAACTAACCAATTTGATTTGGCAGAACTCATAAAAGCCTTATTGCATCAAAATAAAGAAAACTCAGAGATATCAGAAAAATCGTTCCGAGAACAAAAAGAATCATCCGTAAAATCGATCCGAGAGCTAGGCAAACAAATGACGCAGAAATCTGAAAAACTGATCCACGAGCTAGGCGAACAAATACACGAAAAACTAATCCAGCAGACAAATAAAGTGGACAAGTCGATGCAGAGAGTGTCCGATGATATCTCACAAAGAATAAACAATCTGGCAAGTGATATAAAAAGTGATATTATGAAAGAATTAGGCCGTACATTTGAACAAATCGATGATCGTCTGCAAGCCTTAGAACAGAGCAAGCGGAGGAGCGATGCGGAATCGAAAGAGAGCGCGGAACAGCTACTTAGGAATTTCCAAGCGCTGAGAGAAGAATGCCAAACGGGACGCCAGCAGGTACTCTCCAGGGTTCAGGAGGCGGAAACGCATTGTCCGGCGTCCGTTAGCAACACAGTAGCGGACAACAGTCAAGCGATTCACGCACTCGAACAGCAAGTAGAACAACTGAAGCAGACTTGGGCGGAGGACAACAGACAAATACATGATCACGGCATTAGCGGATATCGTAGGCACGATGAAAGTGACGGAGAGCGATAACAATACTATACCGAAAGCGGTCGCAGAGACTGAAGAAGTGCGTTCACTTCTTAGATTTCAGAAGGGACAGTTCGAAGAGAACAGACGGCACAAAGCTGTAACAGGCGAATTACAAGAAAGCGTGGCGCATCTGGAAAGCCGCATGGGGTGTAATTCCGAATTCGCCAATAGCACTAAAAATAGCTGTACCAACAGTGCAGAGAGGGACTCCGGCCACGAGGGAGATTTTGACGACAGGGAAGAATGTATTTTGAGGGGCAGGCATGAGAAAAATAGAAACATTCAAGGGCCTCGCCGGGAGGAAATGCGGGGATTTGATTTCAAAGATTTCCTTACGGTGAGAAAGTTTGAGATATTTCGGAATTCGCAAAAAGGAATACATCCACGAGCATGGCTCGAGCAATTTGAGTTCTGTCTTCCCCCAGACTGGGCAAGTTCACACAAGATAGAATATATGTGTGGCTATTTGGAAGGTGAACCGGCGATTCGCATGAGGTCGGCAGCGCGTCACTGCAACTCCACTCCGGAGTTTCGACAAGCCTTTCTGTCCACCTATTGGTCGGAGGCGGCACAATATAGGGTCAAGCATGGCATAATTATGCTGCCAAATTTGAACCAGTCTGGTTTCGGCAGCCCAGCACGCCTATTTGACCACATACTGCAGGCAAATCAATTTCTATACGACCCATACGGGCCTGCGGAACTAATTAGGATATGCATCACCAAATTGCCGATGCACTTGCGCCACGTCATTCTTGCGGGACGATGCAAAGAGGACGTGGAAACGTTTAAGACACTTCTCCAAGAGTTGGAATACAATACAGGAGAATGCCCGCCGAATGAGGCACAAAGTTATTACGGGGCAGAGCAGCGCGATCGCAGTCGTGGCCGTAGTACTAATCAACGGCGTGACTGGTCGTCGCGACGTGAACGGAACAATAATCGGGACCGGCCGTATAGAAACTGGGTAACAGTCGCGAACACAGGTGGAACAACGGAAATGATCGAGGACGTGGACAGGATCGTGAACGCAACAGTTGCGGCAACCAGAATCGATGCTACGATGAACACGGTGGGAATAGGACTGTAGGTGGAGCACCTCATGATGTTGAAATTCGGCCGGCTAACCCGAGACCTAACCCAGCAAATGGAAATGAACAAAACCGGCAATGACAAATGATCAGCGCAGAGGCGCCCAATAGGAACAAATGAGTGACATGGCAAATGAGTACATAGGGTGTATGGAGAGGAGAATGACTTGATTGGTTTACATTTGTGACATATGAATTTTGATTAATATGTTGGTAAAAATAATGATAAAGATGTTTCTATGTGATTGATTGAAGTCATGTTTTTAGTTTTTTTCTTTCCTTGTGCAATTAGGATTTAGGTTGGTTCAAATGTGAAGATAAAAGGTTTCTTTGTGAACGAGTGAAATGCTGATTATGTTTTTTTATGTAAATTGAAAAGAGTCGCTCCGAGAGAAGCAAGATCTATGTTGAATTAATGCAAAACTCAGGGGAATATACGATTTGTGGGTATTATGGGTCTGGCAAACCCAGGTCCCCAGCTGTTAGTAGCCTTGTTTCTGATTTTTTGCTTTCAATGCTACTATCTATCTATTACTATTCTATATCTGTCAGTATAAATGAGGATCTCTTATTGTAGTATTTGATGTGTTCCGTAAGATTACAATCTCACATTTTCACAATCCTAAATAAGGCACCAGTTTAGTTATGAATCAAGTTTAATATGCTGAAATTTCAATGATCAATGTTAAAATAAATTTCCAAATGTAAACTGATTTATTTCTTTTTATTTAAATTCCCTTTTTTTATATATACAGGGTGTCCCAGCTATCTTGGCCACCCAAAATATCTCTGGAACAATAACAGCTGTTGGAAAACGACTTTCATCGGTATCAATGTAGGGCTGGGGCCGATGATGTACATCTTTGGAATCATTTTAAAAAGAAAAGATATGTGTTTTTCAACACAAACTTATGCTTTTTAAATTCACCTCCTATATTTTTTCTTCAGCAATCCATAGCATGACAAAGCACATACACAATGGCGTTGATTGCATCGCAGTATTCCCATTACATCCCGAGATATTGAGACGTGAAGTTGACGCTTGAAACACCCGACATGCGCTGCTAGCGCCCGTCCTGAGGCTCAGGCGTGAACCCCATGCTGTCCGTAATCGCGATGTGATTGACATGTGTAATCACAGCTTCATACTTATTAAGAGGTCCGAAACGAATAATACGGTCTGCTGCCATCAACTCTCATACGTACATAACGGTTTCCCTCTTGCACGTTTTACATATCTACGTACACAATATGAACCAGTACCGATCGGTGTAAACCCGTCAGGTTGTCTTACTTATCCTGTACACCCAAAATAAGCTTTATCTAATGCGTTATATAACCCATTGTGCTTAGTCAAGTGTCCAACGTAGTTCCCACTACTGCCACAGTTACCACTTCGCCTTGTTTATGACTTGCGACCCATGCAAACTCCTGTACTCCACCACCCTCCGAGCATCCCATTTGTTGTTGCTTTGGCGTGCAGTACACCGCTTGCCAGTGTAGTCGTGTATCAGAGTAACCTAGTGACGGCACGGAAGTAGTACACATTGTGAATAAACGTTGTGTTGTGGAACTTATACTGAACAGTATAATGTACACACATGAAGATATGGTAGAAATGCTGCTGATCTATGGAGAATGTACGTTGACGGGAAATACGTTATGAGATTGCTTGGTTGTTGATAGTACTTTTAGCGAACATTATGATTATTAAGTTAATATGTCTGTTTTCTACCCTACTCTACATATCTGTACTGTACCCTGTTGTAGGTGGACGAAACGCTGTTCAGGCAGAACGAGTGTACAGAAGACGATTCCCTGACAAGCCATCGCCTTCGCATCGGATGACATCTCGTCTACGTGAAACGGGAAGCTTAAATCCAAGACCTCGACATCGTCCTGTAACACGCACAGATGAACGTACTGAAGTTGCTGTGCTCGCTACCATAGTTGTGAATCCTCAAATCAGCATACGTCAAATTGAACGTGAAGTTGGTGTGTCGAAATCAAGTGGACAGCGTCTTCTTAAACGTCATATATTTCATCCTTACCATGTTCATTTACACCAGGATCTTCATGGAAATGACTTCCGCAATAGGGTAACATTGTGTCGGTGGGCTCAGCAAAAACTTCTGACTAATCCAAATATTTTTGCAGATATTCTCTTTACCGACGAGGCGTGATTCTCCAACAAAGGAATTGTCAATATGAGGAGTATGCATTATTGGTCCGCAGACAATCCAAAATGGCTCCGTCAGGTAGAGCATCAACGTCCGTGGATAGTTAATGTTTGGTGTGGGATTATTGGAGATACCATTATCGGACCTTTCTTTATAAATGGCATCCAAAATGGCAGACAATACTCCAGATTTATATGACACAATCTTCCTGTTCTCTTCGACACCGCACCTCTGAACCGGAGAATGGCCATGTGGTATCAGCAGGACGGATGCCCTGCGCATAACGCCTTACAAGCACGACGTCTTCTGAACTGTAAGTTCCCTGGTAGGTGGATAGGACGAGGTGGCCCAGTTAGGTGGCCTGCCCGATCTCCGGACCTTACACCACTGGATTATTTTCTTTGGGGAGCAGTGAAGGATGCTGTTTACCAACATGAACTAACAACACCAGAGGACATGAAGCAACGCATTATTTATGCTTGTACAGCCATCAAAGAGGAAACAGTAGCACGAAGTAGGGCATCCTTTATCCGCAGAGTGACCCTACTATGTATGCAAAACAATGGGCATCACTTTGAGCATGAGATGTGAACGCTATGTTTAGTATGTAGTGCTGGTATCACAGTGGCAGTTTCTAAAAAATGGCCATTTTACCCAGTGATGTTAAGAAACATTTGTTTGCAACAATTTGTCATTTAGCGCACTAGATAAAAATAACATTGATAATTATGTGATAATAAAACTAATTGGTTAAACATGTTTACATTCATCTTCTATGTCCTACCTGAACTTCCCAAATCAAAACATTTTTACCTAAAGAACGGTAAAACTTTTAGTCCACTTGCTCGTTTCACTAAAACCATCAACATGAATTTTACCATTACGAGTGAATGATTAACTGTCACTTGCGCTAGATCTACAGTAAAGTAAAGTTTTAACGTTGAACGCCATTACCTTTCTAGTAACGGATTAACGATAAGCGAAGTTAACGTTGTGACTAACGTTGCGGTACACAGATATGTTACAGAACCGCATCACCCCTAGCCTATGGGATAAATACCTGCTGGAATGTACGACGTTAATTCAGGATGGCAGCAGACCGTATTATTCATTTCGGACATCTTGATAAGTATGGAAGTGTGATTACGCATGTCAATCACATTGCGATTACGGGCAGCATGGGGTTCACGCCTGAGCCTCAGGACGTGAGCTAGCAGTGCATGTCGGGTGTTTCAAGCGTCAACTTCGCGTCTTAATATCTCGGGATCTAATGGGAATATTGCGATGCAATCAACGCCAGTGTGTATGTGCTTTGTCATGCTATGGATTGCTGAAGAAAAAATATAGGAGGTCTATTTAAAAAACATAAGTTTGTGTTAAAAAACACATATGCTTTCGTTTTAGAATGTTTCCAAATATGTACATTCATGGGCCCCAGCCCTACATTGATATCGGTCAAAGTCGTTTTCCAATAGCTGTTATTGTTCCAGAGATATTTTGGGTGGACAAGATAGCTGGGACACCCTGTATATCACCGGTTGTCGTATGACTATTAAAAGATTATAATTAATGTTAGTCCGGTTGGGAATTTGGTAAGCTAGGCTGGATACCTGGTGAAACAGTTGCGCAGTAATACAAGGTTAACTTCCTCAGATAGCTCACAGGTTATAACCCGCTTTTATTGTCTATCAGCACCGCTTTCAGAACAAATTAAAGCAACAACATTACAGTTTAATAGCACAGCTGCATACAGGGGGAGTCAGGTAACACAGGCCACCCAAAATACACCCAGAAAGAAAAAATATATCGAGATGCGATTTACCCTAATCTATAGCAGACAATATGATGCGTTACCTGACTTTCGTAAGTGACTTCTGTCCTATATAGCAGCCGAATTTCGTAACCGATTTCTGTTTATTTCTAATAGAACTACACAGTATTTCTGTGGCATTTGAAATAAACTTCTAAGACAACTTCAACGACAAAACATGTATGGTACTTGACCAAATAGTATAACTGTAACAGCGCCGGAAACGACTGTCACACCGTCAGGACAAGAGGTTCCTCAAATGTCTGCCCTATTATACCAAATGCAAACAAGCACGTAACTGAGGTATGGTTGTTGTGACTACCTATGCGCCTGAAGCCCATTAGACTGTGTTCTGCTGTTGCAGCAGCCATTTAACTTGCTCGTAAAATGATAGATACTGAGACATTCACAGTGAGCCTTTAGCAGCCGCTGGTGAAGTATCAGTGCAGCAGTAGTGCAGCATTAGTTCAGTTGCGAGTCGCATATTTAGCTTTCATATTTGTTTTGTAGTTTGATTTCTTTCCGAGTGTTTGTGCGCTTGCATATTTAATTACATAAAATCCTTGTGTATTCTCGTATTTGAGAGGAGTAATATTGCTTATTGATAGCAGTAGAGTATAAATTCGCGGAGTCGTTAGATATTAGAAGCAGGATGGATAGGGTGTGTGCGTGCTGTGTGCGGGCGCAGGAGGAACTGGCCGCGGTTCGCGAGCAGCTGAGCGTGCTGTTGGCCACGGTCAGCCGCCTTCAGGCTGCTGCCTCGAGGTCCAAAGACGGCAGAGGGTCTGGCACGTCCCTTGAGACACCCCAGCTGTCGCTTGCTGCGTCCGCTGACTCAGCCGCCGAGGCACCTTCTAGTGTACCCGGCGCGTTGGGGCCACCCTCACCTCAGGGTGAGTGGCGGACTACAACGCGTTCGCGTCGCTCGAGGCGGAGGGTCAATGTGGAGGCTGTCCGGCTGGCCTCGCCCGTTCATCCTGTCAGTGGGCAGATGGCCGCTCCTTCAGCAGGGCCCGAGCAGGCACATGGGGGCAAAGGCTTGCTGGTTATTGGGAGTTCCAACGTTAGGCGGCTGATGGAGCTCCTTAGGGAAATAGTATACAGGGCTGGAAAGAATTCCAACGTACACTCGGTTTGTTTGCTGGGGAGCCTCGTCCAAGATGTGGAGGCGGCCTTGCCTGCGGCTATCGAGCGTAAAGGGGTGCAGTCGTCTGCAAGTAGTTGGTCACGTGGGCACCAGTAATGCCTGTCGCCTGGGTTCTGAGGCGATCTTTAGTTCGAACAGACGGCTGGCGGATTTGGTGAAGAATGCTGGCCTCGCACGCGGGGTGCAATCAGAGCTCTCTATTTGCAGCATCGTTCCCAGAGTGGATCGGGGTCCTTTGATTTGGAGCCAAGTGGAGGTTCTCAACCAGAGGCTTCGTCGGCTCTATGACGGTCTTGGCTACAGATTACAAGACTTGCGCTATTGGTGGGGAACTGCAGAACACCGATAGATAGGTCAGGGGTGCAGTACACAAAAGAAGCGGCTACCCGGGTAGCAGAGTAATTGTGGCATATACACTCCTGGAAATGGAAAAAAGAACACATTGACACCGATGTGTCAGACCCACCATACTTGCTCCGGACACTGCGAGAGGGCTGTACAAGCAATGATCACACGCACGGCACAGCGGACACACCAGGAACCGCGGTGTTGGCCATCGAATTGCGCTAGCTGCGCAGCATTTGTGCACCGCCGCCGTCAGTGTCAGCCAGTTTACCGTGGCATACGGAGCTCCATCGCAGTCTTTAACACTGGTAGCATGCCACGACAGCGTAGACGTGAACCGTATGTGCAGCTGACGGACTTTGAGCGAGGGCATATAGTGCGCATGCGGGATGCCGGGTGGACGTACCGCCGAATTGCTCAACACGTGGGGCGTGAGGTCTCCACAGTACATCGATGTTGTCGCCAGTGGTTGGCGGAAGGTGCACGTGCCCGTCGACCTGGGACCGGACCGCAGCGACGCACGGATGCACGCCAAGACCGTAGGATCCTACGCAATGCCGTAGGGGACCGCACCGCCACTTCCCAGCAAATTAGGGACACTGTTGCTCCTTGGGTATCGGCGAGGACCATTCGCAACCGTCTCCATGAAGCTGGGCTACGGTCCCGCACACCGTTAGGCCGTCTTCCGCTCACGCCCCAACATCGTGCAGCCCGCCTCCAGTGGTGTAGCGACAGGCGTGAATGGAGGGACGAATGGAGACGTGTCGTCTTCAGCGATTAGAGTCGCTTCTGCCTTGGTGCCAATGATGGTCGTATGCGTGTTTGGCGCCGTGCAGGTGAGCGCCACTATCAGGACTGCATACGACCGAGGCACACAGGGCCAACACCCGGCATCATGGTGTGGGGAGCGATCTCCTACACTGGCCGTACACCTCTGGTGATCGTCGAGGGGACACTGAATAGTGCACGTTACATCCAAACCGTCATCGAACCCATCGTTCTACCATTCCTAGACCGGCAAGGGAACTTGCTGTTCCAACAGGACAATGCACGTCCGCATGTATCCCGTGCCACCTAACGTGCTCTAGATGGTGTAAGTCAACTACCCTGGCCAGCAAGATCTCCGGATCTGTCCCCCATTGAACATGTTTGGGACTGGATGAAGCGTCGTCTCACGCGGTCTGCACGTCCAGCAGGAACGCTGGTCCAACTGAGGCGCCAGGTGGAAATGGCATGGCAAGCCGTTCCACAGGACTACATCCAGCATCTCTACGATCGTCTCCATGGGAGAATAGCAGCCTGCATTGCTGCGAAAGGTGGATATACACTGTACTAGTGCCGACATTGTGCATGCTCTGTTGTGCCTGTGTCTATGGGCCTGTGGTTCTGTCAGTGTGATCATGTGATGTATCTGACCCCAGGAGTGTGTCTATAAAGTTTCCCCTTCCTGGGACAATGAATTCACGGTGTTCTTATTTCAATTTCCAGGAGTGTACATGATTTTTTTTTAGGCTAGGCAGTAGTGCGAGGTGTCCTGATGAACACTTGTAGGGAAGCAGCATACTCACGCATTATAAAATTCACATCAGTCTTTCCATTGCGTGCCAGCCAGTGCGCTGCAACTAGCTCTGACGTCATAAATATTGCGCAATACTTTAAAATGAAGTAAATAAACTGAAACGTTTCTAGCATGTCGGGAGTAATACTAAATCAATATGTGTTGGATATCAGTTCAATAACTTTAACCATTTTCGAAATTTGGATGTTTTTCTGTAAAAATCATTGGGGCAACAGAAAAGAGCTAGAAACTTAAAAATTTATATTTAGATTCCTTTTGCATAATAATTTAGTAGAAACAGTATTCTGGATCTCACAAATTATAATTCTTGATTTTCTGGTTTTTGTCTTAGAAATTAAGGAAGCAAGATAGATTAAGTAGGCGAATAAATAAAGCTAGGATGTTTAAATTTAAGTAGAGCGGAGATCCGCTATAATCATAAAAATGTGAGAAGTTTCAACAGAATAACTATACAACTATAGCTATAGCGTATCTCCAAAGAGCACGTTCAGAACTCGTCTACTGCGTGTAGTGTAATTAAATTAATTATCTCGCCCAAAATATATGACTTAGCCACGTCAGACTTTTATTATGATTACTTACTTGTGTGCTGACTGCACAATTAAATTGAAAGCTTCATCGGCCATCAGCAAAGGAAGCAATGATTTATTCGATAACTTAAAGTGGTGCATTACCAGCCCAACGGCTAGTCGGGAGAGCAGATTTTATCAGGCGTTCCCTTAGCCGTCCGCACCGCAGCTTTATATGTAAGAACGTTGCGCGAAAAGAAGGAAGGCCCCAGTTCTCTCCTGACGCTGATTAGCGCACCACCTGTGCCGGGAGTCACGTCGCGTCGGTATCGTTGATATAAACAGCCTCGGATGCAGCAATAAGTTACTCGGGATACGCGTAACCATGAAACCGTTTTCGAGTGAAGTGTTAATTTTGGGATGACGTTAATGATCTATCTTTAGTTTGCGTATGTCGTATTTTCACGTGACGACAGAAATTCTACCTTTATTAGCGTGGCGTTTGATGAACATTATCATCAAATTATGGCGAGCATTCACTTAAACATTTAATTTGAACAGTTATAGTTGCATAAGCACATTAGACTCTGAACTGCTCTGGTAGTTGGATTGTGTGGATTCTTTTTGGTCTGTGACTTTCAGAATATAGTGAACATTTTAGAGAGAATGGTTTTTGAATATGAATCCCAGACAATCACCCAATTCCTCAGAGCTATAAGCTGTAGCTACAAATGTATTTCTCAGATGAAGTGGGCACTAGGAATTCTAATTCCAGGCCTCACGTTTTGCTAATCACTTTCTGGTTGTCAATATTGTAGTTAGAGCGCCAGTGTTGAAAACGGCAAACACCAGCATTAAATAAATAATAGGAACATTAACAATTATTCCACCCGCCACCCCACAGACTCACCAGTCGACGTGCACGCAGCCAAATCAGGACGCACTCAGTGTAAAGACACTTCAGCTATCAAGATATTAGCAGTAAATTTTCAGAGTGTTCGGAATAAAGTTCCTGAATTTACTGCCTTCCAGGATGGGTGTGGCGCGCAGATTATTCTCGGAACTGAGACCTGGCTGAACCCTGATAGGAAGTTCTGAAATATTTAGTGAGGTTTGGAATTTGTATCGGGAAGACAGATTAGACACGTTGGAGGTGGTGTCTTCATTGTAGTTGACAAAAATATGGTGTCTACTGAGGTGGAAGTAGAGTGTGATTGTGAAGTTATCTGTACACGTTTAACAGGGCTAGGAGAAATAAAGTTAATTGTTGGGTGTTATAACGGGCCACCAGGTTTCACCGTGACAGTTCTAGAATCATTCACAGGGAGTCTACACTCTGTATCGCGGAAGTACCCGGATAATGCTATATTAGTCGGAGGCGACTTCAGCCTACCTAGTATAGACTGGGATGTCTATGGGTTCATTACAGGTGGTACAGACAAGCCGTCGTGTGAATTACTTTTGAACACATTATCCGAAAACTGTCTTGAGCAGCTAAATCAACAGCCAACGCGTAATAGAAATATTTTAGATCTGGTAGCCACGAACAGACCAGTCCTGATCGACGATGCCAATGTTGAGTTACGGATTAGTGATCATGATGTTGTCATTACGACTATTTAAGTATTTATCTATTGTTCCCTGGGACCAAATTAAGGAGAAGTCTCCATGGTCATGGGACGAGTCAATACATCAAATTATAACACGACATTAGAAACAGATAAAATGAAATATAAAAAAAAACATATTCAGGTGACAAGTCTTAAGTTTAAATTTAAAAAATCTACAATGTAACACTGGAATTTGCTTAATTTTTTAGCTCTTCCAGGAGCTCCTCGACAGAATAGAAGGACTGAGCCATGAGGAAACTCTTCAGTTTAGACTTAAAAGAGTTTGGGCTACTGCTAAGATTTTTGAGTTCTTGTGGCAGCTTATTGAAAATGGATGCAGCAGAATACTGCAGTCCTTTCTGAACAAGAGTCAAGGAAGTGCATTCCACATGCAGATTGGATTTCTGCCTAGTATTAACTGAGTGAAAGCTGCTAACTCTTGGGAATAGGCTAATATTGCTAACAACGAATGACATTAAAGAAAATATATACTGTGGGGGCAATGTCAGAATTCCCAGACTACAGGGGTCGACAAGAGGTTCTCGAACATACACCACATATAGCTCGAACAGCCCGTTTTTGAGCCAAAAATACCCTTTTGAATCACAATAATTACCACAAAAAATAATACCATACGGCATAAGCGTATGAAAATATGCGAAGTAGACTACTTTTCGTGTTGAAGCGTCCCTTATTTCAGATACTGTTCTAATGGTAAATAAAGCGGCATTTAGTTTCTGAACAAAATCCTGGACATGGGCTTTCCACAACAGCTTACTAACTATCCGAACGCCTAGGAACTTGAACTCTTCCGTCTCTCTTATAATATGCCCATTCTGTCCGATCAAAATATCGGTTCTTGTTGAATTGTGAGTTAGAAACTGTAAAAACTGAGTCTTACTGTGATTTAGCATCAAATTATTTTCCACAAGCCACGAACTTATTTCATGAACTACATTATTTAATACTGTTTCAATATTACACATAAGATCCTTCACTACCAAATTGGTGTCATCAGCAAACAGATATATTTTTGAATCACCTGTAATTCTAGAAGGCATATCATTTATATAAATGAGAAACATGGTTACGAAAGTTAAAAAGTTAATCAAGAAGGCTAGGAGAGTAATCTTACTAGAAAGAGCAGATAAGCAGTTGTTAGCATCCCACTTAGTAAATGAATCGACTTCATTTACTTCCGGTACGATGGAGGTGGAAGAATTATGGGCAAATTGTAAACAAATTGTAAATCACGCTTTGAACAAGTATGTGCCGAAAAAGTGGGTTACGGACGGAAAAGACCCACCGTGGTTTAACAGCGCAATTCGGAGAATGCTCAGGAAGCAAAGACAGTTGCACTCGCGGTACAAGAAAGATCGGGAGAATGAGGACAGGCAAAAGTTAGTAGAGAATCGTGCTGCTGTAAAACGAGGGATGCGCGAAGCATCCAACCACTACCAACGTCATACCTTAGCAAAAGATCTTGCTGAAAACCCAACGAAATTCTGGTCTTACGTAAAATAGGTAAGCGGGTCGAAGGTTTCCATCCAGTCACTCACTGATCAGTCTGTCCTGGCAACGGAAGACAGCAAAACGAAAGCTGAAATTTTAAATTTAGCATTTGAGAAATCTTTCACGCAGAATGATCGTACAAACATACCGCCGTTTGAGTCTCGTACAGATTCCCGTATGGAGGACATAGTGATAGACATCCCTGGGGTTGTGAAGCAGCTGAATGGGTTGAAAATAAATAAATCTTCAGGTCCTGATGGGATTCCAATTCGGTTTTACAGAGAATACTCTACTGCATTGGCTCCTTACTTAGCATGCATTTATCGCGAATATCTTGCCCAAGTCCCGAGCGACTGGAAAAACGCGCAGGTGACGCCTGTATATAAGAAGGGTAGAAGGACGGATCCTCAAAATTACAGACCAATATCCTTAACATCGGTTTGTTGCAGGGTTCTCGAACATATTCTCAGTTCGAATATAATGAATTTCCTTGAGACAGAGAAGTTGCTGCCCATTCATCAGCACGGCTTTAGAAAGTATTGCTCCTGCGAAACGCATCTCGCTCTTTTTTCACATGAAATCTTGCGAACCACAGATGTAGGGTATCAGACGGATGCCACATTCCTTGACTTCCGGAAAGCGTTTGACTCGGTGCCCCACTGCAGACGCCTAACTACGGTACGAGCATATGGGATTGGTTCCCAAATATGTGAGTGGCTCAACGACTTCTTTAGTAATAGAACCCAGTACGTTGTCCTCGATGGTGAGTGTTCATCGGAGGTGAGGGAACTATCTGGAGAGCCTCAGGGAAGTGTGGTAGGTCCGCTGCTGTTTTCTATCTACATAAATTATCTTTTGGATAGGGTGGACAGCAATGTGCGGCTGTTAGCTGATGATGCTGTGGTGTACGGGAAAGTGTCGTCGTTGAGTGACTGCAGGAGGATACAAGATGACCTGGACAGGATTTGTGATTGGTGCAAAGAATGGCAGCTACCTCTAGATAAATATAAATTAATGCGGATGAATAGGAAAAATAATCCCGTAATATTTCAATATTCCATTAGTAGTGTAGTGCTTGACACAGCCACGTCGATTAAATATTTGGGCGTAACATTGCAGAGCGATTTGAATTGGGACAATCATGTAATGGCAGTTGTGGGGAAGGCGGTACAAGCATATGGGATTGGTTCCCAAATATGTGAGTGGCTCAACGACTTCTTAAGTAATAGAACCCAATACGTTGTCCTCGATGGTCCTTCGGTTCATTGGTAGAATTTTGGGAAGATGTGGTTCATCTGTAAAGGAGACCGCTTATAAAACACTAATACGACCTATTCTTGAGTACTGTTCGAGCGTTCGGGATCCCTATCGGGTCGGATTGAGGGAGGACAAAGAAGCAATTCAGAGGTGGGCTGCTAGATTTGTTACTGGTAGGACTGATCATCACGCAATTGTTACGGAAATGCTTCAGGAACTCGTGTGGGAGTCTCTGGAGGAAAGGAGGAGTTCTTTTCGTGAATTGCTACTGAGGAAATTTAGAGAACAAGCATTTGAGGCTGACTTCAGTACAATTTTACTGCCACCAACTTATATTTCGCGGAAAGACCACAAAGATAAGATAAGAGAAATTAGGGCTCGTACAGAGGCATATAGGCAGTCATTTTTCCCTCGTTCTGTTTGGGAGTGGAACAGGGAGAGAATATGCTAGTTGTGGTACGAGGTACCCTCCGCCACGCACCGTATGGTGGATTGCGGAGTATGTATGTAGATGTAGTTGTAGATGTATACAACAGTCGAAAATGTGAATACTGGTTATTGCGAATGTCTCCAAACCATTAGATCAAAGGTAAGGTTGTATGATTAAGAGTATCCACATCGTTCCAAGCCCTCACAATCTGTCTTTGCAGTTATTATGCAAAAACTGTTCTAGAAACTGAAAGTGTGGAGAGTAAAACAGAAGAGCAAGAAATGAAACTAGCATTTTAGTAGCAGTAACACAATCACGATGTCTCTAAGTGGCATCTCGGAAGTACGGAGGAATTGTCACAATTAGTGTTCTGCGAAAACTAAATCCCGTCGCATTTCACCTCCTCCACATTTAGCTGTATCTACAGTTTCATGGCAGTGACCTCCAAAACTGGTTATAGTTCTCCGAATGTTATCTACGGAAAGTCCAAAGTCATGTGGCACATCTATGCAAAATTTTGCTTAAGGAAGAAACATCGTTTACAAACTAAGTGCAAGTCAATCTTCGCAATATGCACTAATCGTCAGCTGTAAATCCAAGCTGACTCAAAGAAGTGGATAAAAACAACGCTCTTGACCTGTGAGCGTTTGGTGCGTGTTTTTCAAGGCCAAATCAAATGGCTCTGAGCACTATGGGACTTAACATCTGAGGACATCAGTCCCCTAGAACTTAGAACTACTTAAACCGAACTAACCTAAGGACATCACACACATCCATGCCCGAAGCAGGATTCGACCTGCGACCGCAGCAGTCGCGCGGTTCCGGACTGAAGTGCTTAGAACCGTTCGGCCACCGCGGCCGGCTTTTGAAGGCCAGCATCATTGATCCCTTCTTTATTGGTGGGACTGTAAATACAGTTAAGTGTCTCGAGTTCCTAAGATATGCTGCTACCGCACTTGTTGGCAGACATCGCACTGGGCGTAAGGCTAACAGTTTGATACTAATATGTCGCATGTCCCTCCCATTCCGCACATGTAATGACAGAGCCTCTTATGACATAATTTGGAGAGCGTTGGAAAAGCCGTTTAGTTAACGCAAAATGGTCTGTACACTCACCTAACTTAACACTTCTACTTTTGACTGTGGCGAAAATTAAAACAATAGATCTGTAACTAAACACTGACGGCTCATGATGGCATGAGATGCCTTCTAAGACGTTCCTGTGCTACCGTTAACTTCAGATGACATCCAACGTGCAGTATTGTTCTGCCAGAGTCACTTTATAGGGTATAACAATGCTCACGGTCAAAATTTTTAGCACTTGGTATGACAGCCGTGATAATAAACACACGAACCGTACCTGAGATGCATGCTTGCTCATATCTGTTACACCAGGGCAGACGTTTGTGCAACCTCTTCTCTTAACGGCTGCTTAGTGGCTCGTGGCGCTGTTTACTTGATACTATTTGACCAAGTCCATACCTGTTACGTCGTTAAGTTCTCTAAGAAGCTTCTTTAAAATACCACATACAATAGAATACAGTTCCATTAGAAAAAGACAAAGTTGGTGTAGTAATTTGGCGACCATAAACAGCAAAAATTACTTGCAAACGCCAGATATTTCACAATATTGTCCGCTATAACTTAGCAAAACCCGCACCACGATTTGGGGTAGCCTGTCTTAGTTGCCTCGCCATGTAACTTATTACAGAAAATGCCTTGCAAGTTACATGATAGAAAAAAAATGAAACTAGTGTCGATGGTGAAAATTCTCCTGAACGCGTTTGGGTGTTAAACAAGAAGAATTTTTGCTTCCTCAGAGCCCAACTGTATTTCCGTAATTACATACTTGGAAGAAAACACAGACTAAAAATGAGCTTCAGCCACAATATGAATTACTGTGTTCATAAGGACTCATAATAATTTATTCAGAGTGGATTATCAATGCCAGCAAATCGGTTACACGCCGTCATAGGCAGCCGCTGCAGACGCTGGATTCTCTCCCCCCTAGGGCTCTCGACCGTGCCTTCTCTGTTATGTCAAACTGGATTCTGTCTCGGGAGGGATCGTCAAGTCAGAGTACAAATATTGTCCTCATTACGGCCTGTCACAGAAATAAGGGCTTCCCTCCCCAGCCTGTTTCCTTGTTGTTTGACTGTTTCGCGGGCTCGGCGGAATTCCACCCACGTTCAAAAATACTTTCCGAGCTCAGAAAATACGTAAATCAAAGTTCACAGCTTCGTGGAAGATGGCCGTTTCCGTTCTCAGAATATATTTCCTGTCGATCTCGACCCTTATCCGAATAATGTAAGCGAAAAACATTTTTACTGACAGGAGCAAACACATACCGCGAGAGGGACCGACTCAAACGAAAATGAGTAAAGTGTATCCGACTTTGAAATGCCTTTCTGTTACGGAGAAACTTTCTAGGTACTCTCAAAATAGATACAGCACAAACGCTTATTTTATTTTCTGGCATTGCATGCATACAGTGTGTTTCAACCAGATATGGCACCCAAACGACTCAGATTTTCGTGTATAACATTATTAACTACTTTATCTAGTGAGATCATCCGTAAATTATTTTATTTTTAAGTGACAGATGTTCATTTCCTTAAAGACATTCGAAAATTCTGGGAGTAGTAGTAGAGTGACAAAACGCTTGTTAATTTTTTCAGTGAATGAAGTGATGGAACAGCATTATTGTACGGGAGACCCTGTCTGGAACTGTTATGCTGTCTGGGACAGGTCTTTCTATCTGACATCAATTCGACAACGTAGGCGATTTTGTGATGAAGATGAGACGAAATGATTAGGACAACACGAACACCGAATCCCCGAACGAAGATAATGTCCGACCCAGCCGGATATCGGAACCGAGACCCGGCAACAACCGATCTGGCAGCAGCGACGCACACCACTAAACCAGCAGCTGCGAACAATTTTTGAAGTGAAACACTTTTCATACACTGACGGAAAAAAAATCGCAACACCAAGAAGGTGTAGCGACACTATGAGGATGAAAATTATGTTTGCCTTAGATACATGCTATAACGGTCGTGAGAGTTAGTTACGTCTGAGATTAGACGAGACCACTAGATGTTAATCAAGAATGCCTCTAGGGTGGAAAAGACGTTATTACTAACGCCTCACTGAGTTTCGAAGAGTTCGAGCAATAGAGCTACGAGAAGCTGGATTTTCGTTCCGCGATACTGCAGGAAGACTTGGCGGAACTGCAGCGAAGGTCACGAGAATTTACGGTCGCAAGACGATCGGTCTCCGAACGGCTCGTACTGCAGCTGCAGCATCAATTTGAGCAGCTGTTCACACCACAGTGACATAACGAACTGTTACAAAACGGTTACTACAAGAACAGCTCCGAGCCAGACGCCGTTGCAGCGTACACTCCACTAACAAACCAGCGCCATTTGCGACTTCAATGTTGTCTAGCGAGAGCTCACCAGAGGTCAGGAGAAGTTCTGTTGTGTTTTCAGATGAAAGCTGCTTCTGCCTCGGTGCCACTGATGGTTGTGTGTTGGTTAGAAGGAGACCTGTTGAGTGCCTGCAGTCAACCTATCGGTGTTCTAGACACACTGGACCTAAACCTGAAGTTATGATCTGAGGTGCGATCTTGAAAGTACCAGCGCTCTCGTGGCTATCCCATGCACCCTGACTGCGAGTTTGCACGTGAATTTGGTGATTCGAGCCTTCTGATAACAATCATGAACACCATTCACGGGGGTGTTTTCCAACAGGATAACGCTCACTCGCATACCACTGTTGTAACCCAGCATACTCAATAGAGCGCCGAAATGTTGCCTTGACCACCTCAATCACAGATCAAAATGGTTCGAAAAACACGCCACACGATTATACAGGAACTCGAGACACTCGAACGATCCTTTCTCCACCTCTTGTTAAAAGAAAAGGGGGGGGATCTGTTTCCATAGAGGGAACACTGTATTGTAGGAAGTACCTCAACCTCTTAACAAGGGACCGATGGCCTTTATAGTCTGGTCCGTTCAACCCCAACAAACCAACCAACCAACCTCTTAACACATGAGCTCCCACAAATAATGGAAGGCGTTCCAGTGTAGGCTTGGAGGAACATGTGGTATCAACATCATGGCTGTTAAGCACATAGTGCTTGATGTACTAAAGCTTATCTTCACCGATTATTTCCACACCGTTGACATGGACGAAAGGAACTTTTAACTCGGACATCCCTTCAGTATTGGGACTACGTCATTTCTAGCGCAAAGTACCGTTATCCAAGATGGCAGCAATGACGACATCAAAGATGGCGGCGATGACGTCATCCAATATGGCGGCCGTAACGTCATTCGCGATGGATTTTGGTGGGAAGTTTGAATTTTGGCAGGAAAGTGCCACGTCCCCTCCCCCAGAAAAATGGTCGGAAGTTCAAATTCCAACATGATAATGTGTCACACCAAGAAAAATGACGGGAAAAAGGGACATGTCTTTATTATTTAACCAGTTTCAAGCATGTGTGTTCACCACAAGCTCTAGAGCCCAACTGCCTTAGTTTGATATCGTCTCCATCAGAGAGCGCCACTGTGACGTCATCCAAGATGGTGACGGTCACGTCAATCAAAATGACTGCACCCAGTGTTCCCACCACGTGGTGTAAGACTGGACACTTGGCCTGCCTCCACTAACCTAACACCCTCCCCAATAAAAATCGCGCGAAGTTCAAATGTCAACATGATAATACGGTACACCTACGATAATGGAAGGAAAAACAGACTTGTACTTATTAGTTACGAATTTCATGCAGCTGTGTTCGCCACTTAGTCTGGCCTCCAACTGACTTGGTTCATATCGATACCACCAGAGGGCGCTCTCCTGACGTTAGATCGTGACACAAGTACCGTTATCAAAGATGACGGCAGCCACTGTGTTCACCGCGAGCTCCATAGCCCAACTGACTTATTTCATATCGTTAACACCAGAGTCCTCCCCCCATGAACCATGGACCTTGCCGTTGGTGGGGAGGCTTGCGTGCCTCAGCGATACAGATGGCCGTACCGTAGGTGCAACCACAACGGAGGGGTATCTGTTGAGAGGCCAGACAAACGTGTGGTTCCTGAAGAGGGGCAGCAGCCTTTTCAGTAGTTGCAGGGGCAACAGTCTGGATGATTGACTGATCTGGCCTTGCAACATTAACCAAAACGGCCTTGCTGTGCTGGTACTGCGAACGGCTGAAAGCAAGGGGAAACTACAGCCGTAATTTTTCCCGAGGACATGCAGCTTTACTGTATGATTAAATGATGATGGCATCCTCTTGGGTAAAATATTCCGGAGGTAAAATAGTCCCCCATTCGGATCTCCGGGCGGGGACTACTCAAGAGGATGTCGTTATCAGGAGAAAGATAACTGGCGTTCTACGGATCGGAGCGTGGAATGTCAGATCCCTCAATCGGGCAGGTAGGTTAGAAAATTTAAAAAGGGAAATGGATAGGTTAAAGTTAGATATAGTGGGAATTAGTGAAGTTCGGTGGCAGGAGGAACAAGACTTCTGGTCAGGTGACTACAGGGTTATAAACACAAAATCAAATAGGGGTAATGCAGGAGTAGGTTTAATAATGAATAGGAAAATTGGAATGCGGGTAAGCTACTACAAACAACATAGTGAACGCATTATTGTGGCCAAGATAGATACGAAGCCCACACCTACTACAGTAGTACAAGTTTATATGCCAACTAGCTCTGCAGATGATGAAGAAATTGAAGAAATGTACGATGAAATAAAAGAAATTATTCAGATAGTGAAGGGAGACGAAAATTTAATAGTAATGGGTGACTGGAATTCGAGTGTAGGAAAAGGGAGAGAAGGAAACATAGTAGGTGAATATGGATTGGGGCTAAGAAATGAAAGAGGAAGCCGCCTAGTAGAATTTTGCACAGAGCATAACTTAATCATAGCTAACACTTGGTTTAAGAATCATGAAAGAAGGTTGTATACGTGGAAGAACCCTGGAGATACTAAAAGGTATCAGATAGATTATATAATGGTAAGACAGAGATTTAGGAACCAGGTTTTAAGTTGTAAGACATTTCCAGGGGCAGATGTGGACTCTGACCACAATCTATTGGTTATGACCTGTAGATTAAAACTGAAGAAACTGCAAAAATGTGGGAAATTAAGGAGATGGGACCTGGATAAACTGAAAGAACCAGAGGTTGTACAGAGTTTCAGAGAGAGCATAAGGGAACAATTGACAGGAATAGGGGAAAGAAATACAGTAGAAGAAGAATGGGTAGCTCTGAGGGATGTGGTAGTGAAGGCAGCAGAGGATAAAGTAGGTACAAAGACGAGAGCTGCTAGAAATCCTTGGGTAACAGAAGAAATGTTGAATTTAATTGATGAAAGGAGAAAATATAAAAATGCAGTAAATGAAGCAGGCAAAAAGGAATACAAACGTCTCAAAAATGAGATCGACAGGAAGTGCAAAATGGCTAAACAGGGATGGTTAGAGGACAAATGTAAGGATGTAGAAGCTTATCTCACTAGGGGTAAGATAGATACTGCCTACAGGAAAATTAAAGAGACCTTTGGAGAGAAGAGAACCACGTGTATGAATATCAAGAGCTCAGATGGCAGCCCAGTTCTAAGCAAAGAAGGGAAGGCAGAAAGGTGGAAGGAGTATATAGAAGGTTTATACAAGGGCGATGTACTTGAGGACAATATTATGGAAATAGAAGAGGATGTAGATGAAGACGAAATGGGAGATACGATACTGCGTGAAGAGTTTGACAGAGCACTGAAAGACCTGAGTCGAAACAAGGCCCCCGGAGTAGACAACATTCCATTAGAACTACTGACGGCCTTGGGAGAGCCAGTCATGACAAAACTCTACCAGCTGGTGAGCAAGATGTATGAGACAGGCGAAATACCCTCAGACTTCAAGAAGAATATAATAATTCCAATCCCAAAGAAAGCAGGTGCTGACAGATGTGAAAATTACCGAACTATCAGTTTAATAAGCCACGGCTGCAAAATACTAACACGAATTCTTTACAGACGAATGGAAAAACTGGTAGATGCAGACCTCGGGGAGGATCAGTTTGGATTCCGTCGAAATGTTGGAACATGTGAGGCAATACTGACGTTACGACTTATCTTAGAAGAAAGATTAAGAAAAGGCAAACCTACGTTTCTAGCATTTGTAGACTTAGAGAAAGCTTTTGACAATGTTGACTGTAATACTCTTTTTCAAATTCTAAAGGTGGCAGGGGTAAAATACAGGGAGCGAAAGGCTATTTATAATTTGTACAGAAACCAGATGGCAGTAATAAGAGTCGAGGGGCATGAAAGGGAAGCAGTGGTTGGGAAAGGAGTGAGACAGGGTTGTAGCCTCTCCCCGATGTTGTTCAATCTGTATATTGAGCAAGCAGTAAAGGAAACAAAAGAAAAATTTGGAGTAGGTATTAAAATTCATGGAGACGAAGTAAAAACTTTGAGGTTCGCCGATGACATTGTAATTCTGTCAGAGACAGCAAAGGACTTGGAAGAGCAGTTGAACGGAATGGACAGTGTCTTGAAAGGAGGATATAAGATGAACATTAACAAAAGCAAAACGAGGATAATGGAATGTAGTCAAATTAAATCGGGTGATGCTGAGGGAATTAGATTAGGAAATGAGACACTTAAAGTAGTAAAGGAGTTTTGCTATTTAGGAAGTAAAATAACTGATGATGGTCGAAGTAGAGAGGATATAAAATGTAGACTGGCAATGGCAAGGAAAGCGTTTCTGAAGAAAAGAAATTTGTTAACATCGAATATAGATTTATGTATCAGGAAGTCGTTTCTGAAAGTATTTGTTTGGAGTGTAGCCATGTATGGAAGTGAAACATGGACGATAACTAGTTTGGACAAGAAGAGAATAGAAGCTTTCGAAATGTGGTGCTACAGAAGAATACTGAAGATAAGGTGGATAGATCACGTAACTAATGAGGAGGTATTGAATAGGATTGGGGAGAAGAGAAGTTTGTGGCACAACTTGACTAGAAGAAGGGATCGGTTGGTAGGACATGTTTTGAGGCATCAAGGGATCACAAATTTAGCATTGGAGGGCAGCGTGGAGGGTAAAAATCGTAGAGGGAGACCGAGAGATGAGTACACTAAGCAGATTCAGAAGGATGTAGGTTGCAGTAGGTACTGGGAGATGAAGCAGCTTGCACAGGATAGAGTAGCATGGAGAGCTGCATCAAACCAGTCTCAGGACTGAAGACAACAACAACAACAACAACACCAGAGTACGCCACCGCGACGTCCCGTGATGATGCCTCACATACTCTCGGTCGCCACCTCCATACACTCATTGGATATAGTCTTCTGTAAGTATGCTAAAACTCACATTGTGCATCTAACCTGTCAATTTCGTAAGTTATTAATTCCATTTCAATTTTAATCATATTCAATAATTCAATTTACAATTTCAATATTCCATAATCAAATTAGACGTTGCACATTTTCCCACTATCAGTGTGGCATTCAGTTCCCCCCCTCCCCCCCCCCCACCCAGCCCTAGAATGCTGCACCAATAGTCACCTGACTCTACGTAAGAAAACTGTGGGAAAGAAAGAACACTTGCACTAACCTCAGCTGCCTGACCACAACCTCCTCCTAGGAACTTGCGCCAAGTTTGAATTCTGGCAGTAAAGAAAGCTCACTTGTGCTTTCGCTACCAACATAAGGAAATTGTTGCAAATGAAGTTCAATACCACCACTAACCTAGGTCACCAGGCCGCCACCTCTTCCTAGGTTGGCTGGTAAAAGGACTCAGCCCGCACTAGGCTGATGGAGAGAGGAAGAAGTGTACTTTATTTACTGGGGAACAATTTATTAATCCCCCACATCATACAGGCCTGCAAACTACTCTTACATAACTCACATATAAGGCTCTACACACACCAATGCTAATTGTAAACTGTCAAAAATAACACATTGCACAACCTATAGACATGCGAACCACTCATAAATAATGCAATACATTTACGTCCATATAGCCAAACAACTCCTAAATTGTCATATAGCTAAGAAAATTGGTTCGCTACGCGTTCAAGTACGTAGTTTCAACTACACTACTGGCCATTAAAATTGCTACTCCACGAAGACGTGCTACAGACGAGAAATTTAACCGACAGGAAGAACATGCTGTGATATGCAAATGATTAGCTTTTCAAAGCACTCACACAAAGTTGGCGCCGGTGGCGACACCTACAACGTGCTGACATGAGGAAAGTTTCCAACCGATTTCTCATACACAAACAGCAGTTGACCAGCGTTGCCTGGTGAAACGCTGTTGTGATGCCTCGTGTAAGGAGGAGAAATGCGTACCATCACATTCCCGATTTTAATAAAGGTCGGATTGTAGCCTATCGCGATTGCGGTTTATCGTATCGCGACATTGCTGCTCGCGTTGGTCGAGATCCAATGGCTGTTAGCAGAATATGGAATCAGTGGGTTCAGGAGGGTAATACGGAACGCCGTGCCGGATCCCAACGGCCTCGTATCACTAGCAGTCGAGATGACAGGCATCTTATCCGCATGGCTGTCACGGATCGTGCAGCCACGTTTCGATCCCTGAGTCAACAGATGGGGACGTTTGAAAGTTAACAACCATCTGCACGAACAGTTCGACGACGGTTACAGCAGCATAGACTATCAGACCAGGGCTGCCGTTACCCTTGACGCTGCATCGCAGACAGGAGCGCCTGCGATGGTGTACTCAACGACGAACCTGGGTGCACGAATGGCAAAACGTCATTTTTTCGGATGAATCCAACTTCTTTTACAACATCATGATGTTCGCATCCGTGTTTGGCGACATCGCGGTGACCGCACGTTGGAAGCATGTATTCGTCATCGGTACGGGCTTTTGTTAAAGTTTCGAGAACATACCTTCACCGACGAGTCAAGCAGTATATTGCTCCCTCCTACGTATATCTCGCGAAGAGACCACGAGGATAAAATCAGAGAGATTAGAGCCCACACAGAAGCATACCGACAATCCTTCTTTCCACGAACAATACGAGACTGGAATAGAAGGGAGAACCGATAGAGGTACTCAGGGTACCCTCCGCCACACACCGTCAGGTGGCTTGCCGAGTATGGATGTAGATGTAGATGCAGATCGACATAGAGGCGTATCACCCGGCGTGATGATTTAGGGGGCCATTGGTTACACGTCTCGGTCACCTCTTGTTCACATTGGCGGCACTTTGAACAGTGGACGTTACATTTCAGATGAGTTTCGACCCGTGGCTCTACCCTTCATTCGATCCCTGCGAAACCCTACATTTCACCAGGATAATGCACGACCACATGTCGCAGGTCCTGTATGGACCTTTCTGGATACAGAAAATGTTCGACTGCTGCCCTGACCAGCACATTCTCCAGATCTCTCACCAATTGAAAACGTCTGTTCAACGGTGGCCGAGCAACTGGCTCGTCACAATACGCCAGTCTCTACTCTTGATGAACTGTGGTATCGTGTCGAAGCTGCATGGGCAGCTGTACCTGTACACGCCATCCAAGCTCTGTTTGACTCAATGCCCAGGCGTATCAAGGTCGTTATTACAGCCAGAGGTGGTTGTTCTGGGTACTGATTTCTGCACCCAAATTGCTTGAAAACGTAATCACATGTCAGTTCTAGTATAATATATTTGTCCAATGAATACCCTTTTATCATCTGCATTTCTTCTTGCTGTAGCAATTTTAATGGCCATTAGTGTACTTTTCAAGGATAGCACCGCCACCTCATCTTAGGAACCGATGCCGAGTTTTAATTCTGCCACTAAAGAAAGGTCATTGGCGCTTTCGCCACCAACCTAACAAAACTGCTGCATACCAAGCTCACCACCACAACAAACCTACGCGTGCAGGACGCGACCTTTTCCTAGGGGTTGCTGGTAAAAGGACTCAGCACGCACTAGATTGATGGAGAGAGAAGGAATGTACGTTATTTATTTGGGAGCGTTTTATTCAGGGGTGGAGTATATGTGTCACAGAACACACACACTGACATGCCCCACAGCATACAGACCTGTAAACCACTCCTGCATAAATCATTTATGAGGCTCTACACACACGCTTGCTAATTGTAAACCGTCAAAAACAGTGCATTGCACAGCCTACAGACCTGCGAGCCACTCATAAATAATGCAATACATATACTTCCAGATAGCCAAACAACTGCTAAATTGTCAAATAATAATCCATCCAAAACGCTCTTCCTGCTAATCGTCAACTGTCGAAATGATACACCACCCATTATTTAATCAATTAGAGGCAGCACCACCACCAAGTATATTCGCTACTGAGTCCATAGCCCAACTGACTTAGTTCATATTGATGCCATTAGAGGACGCTGTAGTGGCGTCAGGTGATGACGCGAGTACCATAATCCTAGATGGCGCCACCTAGTGGGTTCACCACGAGCTCCAGATCCCAACTGGCTTAGTGCATTTCGTCGGCGTCAGAGGACGCCACCCTGACACCAGCTGATGACGCAAGTACAGTTATCCATGATGGCGGCAAACAGTATGTTGTCCACGAGGTCTAGTACTCAGTATCACCAGCAGAGGACGCTGTCATCCGTTTCCTGACGTAAATTAAGATGGTGAGGGCAAACCACTCAGCCTGCTCTGTGCTGCTGGGAACAGCAACGAATGACTGTACTCTCTTTGTTTTCAAACATTTCATTTAGGCACACTATCACAAAACACCCATCCAGGTGTGCCTGGGGTCATGTTGCACAGTCCACAGACACGCAAACAACTCCTAATTTCAGTACACAATAGCAAACTGCTCCTAAATACTGCAGTACACATATCTTCAAAGACGCTCAGTACTCATAAACTGTCCAAATAACTTATAGAACAGATTACAGGGCCGCTCGCAAAATAACGCAACAGACACGTGCAAGCACTCTCCACCACACCCTGTCCCCCGCGAAGCCACACGCCCGTCAGCTGTCTAACCGCGCACAGGTCCCTGCTCGGCTTCCTTAAACATGAGATGGCTACAGCCGCATACATACTTCACGCCCGTGAAATTCCTACGATGACGCGAGCGCAAGCTGGTCTGCGCGCGCCCCAACCCTCGCAACGTGAGGCAGCTGCAACCCGGGTCCCGCACGCTCCGTCACACTCCCTGAGCCGGCGTCGTCGAACACCGGTGAAAGTGGCATTCCAAGCAGCGCTGACGCCAGTCTCATATGCCAGGCATCTCCAGGTGCCCTTGTCTGTGCCATTGAAGGCATAATAGCAAGGGCGTATTGATACACACTCACGTTTAACCATACTTAACTACGCAGCATGGCTCTCGCCTCGCCGCAAAACGTCTCCGTCACCACTCGTCATCTAAACCATTCTCAATTTTATTCTTACATTACATGGCACTGTACAAAAATAACACACAAGTCAACCTCTCGAAAATTGTATAATGTCCCAGAAATAGTTAACGCTCGCTTTCTAGATGTCTCAAATTGTGTGCACGGAAATTCTTCCCATAACAACCTGTTGACGAAAATAACCTCCAATCCACTCTTCCCAACGCTCCTAAGGTGGTACCCTTCCAGCTCTCAACATACGCAAATGTTCCCTCCTATATCCCACCACAATCAGTCAGCATTCTGATTCGCTTATATCGAATTTACCCGCCAAATCAGTGATGCAGCCGGTATCGAAGCATGATCCACTTTTTCTTTCCGAGACTTTCTGTACTTATTTTTCACAGATCGCTAAATTGCACTGACAGTTAAACACGCAAAATGCCTACACATTATCAAATACATACCAGATTCACAAGAATGTTGGCAGAGAGGAAGACATTTACTACTGTAACTAAAATTAAATATTACCATTGCTGCTACATTCTGAGACCGGACAATGTAGTTAATCTCTCAGTGTCTATAGCACATATAATATTCGACGTAAAAAAATCGCTCATCATTATCCATGTACTCAATCCATGTAACTGAAAATACTGATAATTTAAATTTACTATATATTTTAAACAAATAAAGTTACAGAGTTGATATTTACAAAAGAAAAAAAATGGTTCAAATGGCTCTGAGCAGTAAGGGACTTAACATCTAAGGTCATCAGTCCCCTAGAACTTAGAACTACTTAAACCTTGCTAACCTAAGGACATCACACCCATCCATACCCGAGGCAGGATTCGAACCTGCGACCGTAACGGTCGCGGCAAGGAGAGGGTCGTCTCCCCGAGGCACAAACGCATTACGGTTTCCGCTTTCTTACTCGCATTCCTACATACATCTCCAGACTTGCCAATTACAAGAACACCCATATTCTCGCTATAATATTATGCCATTTTAGCTGTAATTCTCGTTATCAAGCACCAGGCAGCATCCTACTGATCACTCATGCAACGTACTTCTGAACATATAGACTGGGAATTATTTCATTACAAACACGAAGCTTTAGCTAAGTGGAGCCTGCTCTAGACAGCTCAATAACTAGTAACAAACAGACAATCCAACGTCGTGATAAAATCTGTGAATTTTGAAAGTGATTCGGCTAAGGAACGCGTAATGCGACCGGTATTTGCAACTCCCTCACACCGCTAGATATTTATCCAGTATGTGTAACGTATTCTGTCTAGATACCATGTCAGAGGCTCCGTTATATAACCACTGAGTGAAAGGCGATGACTGATTGACGAGGATCACAAACATTAGCAAATAGTATGCTTATTGAAGTCGTAAGGAATTTACACTAGTTTTTCACATTTCTAGTGTTACGCTATCCGCTAGAAATGATATCCTGCGCTGGATCACAGCCGCAAGTGAATCATATTTCTGGCGCTCTCATATCTCGAAACGAGTCACGTTTCTCAAACCTACCTGCTAAAGTAAAAAATCCAACATGGTCATAGTCACTCCCTACACATCGTGCAACTGCTTCCATTTCTACAGCTTTGCGCATGTCATCATGCCATTTTAAGTCGGAACTGAGCAAAAGTCAGACAAAGCCATATCCAACACCTTCTGCAGCCTGTCTGGAAACAGAGCGAACTGAGTTACTGCGACAGGACCGTGGTTTGACCATTCGGCGGAAATGCGCTCATTGTGGTGCGTTCCCAAATTACATACAAGTACTACAGATTCACGTCCATTCAAATCTCTAAGCGCAACATACTGTCATCGTAATTATCTACCCCCCAGCAGACAAAAATTAACAACTATAGAAGCTCAAATAACTTCATCCGATATAGAACTCACTCAGACGCCGTTACTCCCGCGATGACGCAAAGCTGCGTTGGGGGTCCAGAGCGGAGAGAGAGAGAGAGAGAGAGAGAGAGAGAGAGAGAGAGAGAGAGAGAGATTTCGCAATGCTTCCCAGAATGGCACAGCGTGAAGCCCTCCAGGCATTCCTAACTGCATACTTCGTCCCTCACTCAATTTACCTGTCAAACTGCTGCTTCTACTGCTCCCTGCGCAGAACGAACCTATTAAATACACATGTATTGATACACTACAAAGGATAGTTTAAAGTTTCATCACCCCCTACTCTAGGAGAATTATCGTATCCCACGTACTATACTGTAAATCGCAAGAAGCGCCCCTGTGGCCGTGTTTAGTTGTTTGAAGCACTGTTTTATAGCGCGCTTTGTACGCTGCCAAACATTTCGTTTTTCTGCCACGATTTCGAGGTCCATGTCAGATTCTAAACTGGCATTAAGACTCACTGATCCACGACATCTCACAGAAAACTAGACATCACACTATGTAAATCACATTCTTACGGCGGACACCATGATTTTTAAATAAAACACACTTACAGTACAAGGAAACTAGAAGAGTTTGGCAGCGTTATTTTTGATGGTTTACAATTATCAAGCATATGTGTAGAGCCTTATAAATGATTTATGTAGGAGTGGTTTGCAGGTCTGTATGCTGTGGGGCATGTCAGTGCGTGTGTTCTGTGATACATATACTCCATCAGTAAATAAAATGCTCCCAAATAAATAACGTACATCCCTTCCTCTCTCCATCAGCCTAGTGTGGGTTGAGTCATTTTACCAGCAGCCCCTAGGAAGAGGTTGCGTCCTGCAGGCTTAGGTTAGTGGTAGTGGTGAGCTTGGATTACAGCAACTTTGTTAGGTTGGTAGCGAGAGCGCAACTGACCTTTATTTAGTGCCAGAATTAAAACTCGGCGCCTGTTCCTAGGAAGAGCAGCGGTCCTGTCCTTAAAAAGTAGTTGAAAGTAGGTAGTTTAAAGCGTAGCGAACCAATTTTCTTAGCTATGTGACAATTTAGGAGCTGTTTGGTTATCTGGACTTAAATGTATTGCATTATTTATGAGTGGTTCGCATGTCTGTAGGTTGTGCAATCTGTTATTTTTGACGGTTTACAATTAGCAAAAGTGTGTGTAGAGCCTTATACGTGAGTTATGTAGGAGTAGTTTGCAGGCCTGTATGATGTGTGGGATTTCAGAGCGTGTGTTCTGTGATAGATATAATCCTTTCCTTAATAAATTGGTCCCAAGTAAATGAAGTACACTCCTTCCTCTCTCCATCAGCCCAGTGCAGTCTGAGTCCTCTTACCACCCGCCTCTTGTAAGAGGTGGCGGCCAGGTGACTTAGGCTAGTGGTGGTGGTGAGCTTCGTTTGCAACAATTTTCTTACGTTGGTAGCAAAAGCACAAGTGAGCTTTCTTTACTGCCACAATTCAAACTTGGCCCCAGTTCCTAGGAGTAGGTTGCGGTTGGATGGCTGAGGTTAGCACAAGTGTCCTCTCTTTCCCACAATTTTCTTACGTAGAGTCAGGTGACTATTGGTGACTGAATGCCGCGCTGATAGTGAGAAAATGTGGAACTTCTAATTTGATTATTGAATATTGAAATTGTAAATTGAATTATTGAATATGATAAAAATTGAAATGGAATAAATTACTTAGGTAATTGATAGGTTAGATACACGATGTGAGTGTTAGCATATTTACAATAGACTTTGTCCGGCGCATGTATGGAGGTGGCGCTCGAGGGAGTGTGACGTAAGCGGTCGGATGCCCGCGGGCCGGTGGTGTTGCGCGTGTTCGTTTATAACGTGCGCGTGAGAGAAAGCAGACGATCTTGCGTCATCGTGCGACGTCGAGGTGGCGTACTCTGGTGTTGACGTAATGAACTAAGTCAGTTCGGCTATGGAGCTCGCAATGAACACAGTGGCTGCCGTCATCTTGAATAACGGTACTTGTGTCATGATCTGACGTCAGGAGAGCGCCCTCTGGTGGCATCGATGTGTTCTAAGCCAGTTGGTGGACACACTCAGCGGTGAACACACTTGCCTGAAATTCGTTAACTAATCAAGACAAGTCTGTTTTCCCCGCCATTATCGTAGGTGTACCTCATTATCATGTTGGAATTTGAACTTCACGCGTTTTTTTTTTTTTTTTTTTTTTTTTTTTTTTTTTTTTTTTTTTTTTTTTTTTTAGGAGGGGATTAGGTTAGTGTAGGTAGGCCAAGTGCCCAATCTTACACCACTTGGTGGTTACACTGGATGCAGTCATCTTGACTGGCGTGACGGTCGCCACCTTCGATGGCGTCACTGTGGCGCTCTCTGGTGGCGACGATATCAACAAAGCCAGTTGGGCTCTAGAGCTCGTGGCGAAGACACATGCTTGAAACTGGTTAAATAATAAAGACATGTCCCTTTTCCCACCATTTTTCTTGGTCTGATGCATTATCATGTTGGAATTTGAACTTCCCGCCATTTTTCTGGGGGAGGGAAGCATGGCACTTTCCCAGCAAAATTCCATCATTAATGACGTCACACATCCGTTTTGGATGACGTCATCGTCGCCATCTTGGGTGACGTCATCAGCGCCTTCTTGGATAGCAGTACTTTGCGCTAGAAACGGCCTAGTCCCAATACTCCCGTTCTCCTGATTTGAGCACTTTACAGTTTCTTTTTCCTCTGGGAAAAGTTGAAAAACAGTTTACAACGACATACCACCTACACCTGATGATGTAAAACGACGTCATCCTGCTGCCTGCGCTTAAATTTCTGATGGAATGCTGAACATGTGAATTTATCTTTACGTGGCAGAAGCTTGTATATATGCTGATGGTTGTCATTTGGAACACCACCTCCGTGAAGTAGCTCTCTTTCTTCTTCAGAAACTAAAACGTTTATTGGTTCACTTTTTTCCTTAAGTTAAGCAGGCAACAGCCGTATTCACAGCTTTGAAACTGTGGTTGTACGTAGACTATTTGTACTAGAATTCTGAATGGAACGTCACTCACCGTTTAATTTGCTCCAGTTTGATTTTGTTTATGTCAATGTGCATTTGTTTGAGTCATTAGTCTTCTGTCTGGTTTGATGAAACCTGACAAGAATTCCTCTCCTGCACCCTCTTCATCTCAGAGTAGCGCTTGCAACCAACATCCTCAATTATTTGCTGGATATATTCCAGTCTCTGTTTTCTTCTACAGTTTTCGGCCTCTACAGCTCCCTGTAGTATCATGGAAATTATACCCTAATGTCTTATCAGATGCCCTACCATTCTGTCTCTTCTTATTGTCAATGTTTTCCATACATTCCTCTCAAAATGTTCAAATGTGTGTGAATTTCTAAGGGACCAAACAGCTGAGATCATCGCTCCCTAGACTTACACCCAACTTAAACCTACTTAAACTAACTTATGCTAAGAACAACCATCACACCTATGCCCGAGAGAGAACTGGAACCTCCGGCGGGAGGGGCCACGCAGTCCGTGACATGGCGCCTCAAACCTCACGGCCACTCCGCGCGGCACATTCCTTTCCTCGTTGATTCTACGGAGAACCCCCTCATTCCTTACCTAATTTTCAACATTCTCCTGTAGCAACACATTTCAAACGCTTCGATTCTCTTCCTTTCTGGTTTTCCGACAGTCCATGTTCCTCTACCATACAATACTTTGCTTCAAACGTACATTCTCAGAAATGTCTTCCTCAAATTAAGACCTATGTTTGATGCCAGTAGACTTCCCTTGCCCAGGAATGGTCTTCTGCCATTACTTGTCAGTTTTTTATATCCTCATTGCTCCGTCCATCATGTACTGTTTTGTTACCTTGGTAGCAAAATTCCTTAACTTCAGCTACTTCGTGATCACCAATTCTGGTGTTATGGTTTTCGCTGTTCTCATTTCTGCTACTTCTCATTCATTTCGTATTTCTTCGATTTACTCTCAGTCCGTATTCTGTACTCATAGACTGTTCATTCCATTCAGTAGATGCTGTAATTCTTCTTCACTTTCACTGAGGATAGCAATGTCATCAGCGAATCTTATCACTGCTATCCTTTCACCTTGAATTTTAATTCTACTCTTCAACCTTTCTTTTATTTCCATCATTGTTTCTTCGGTGTATAGACTGAACAGTTGGGGCAAAGCCTACATCGCTGTCTTACACCCCGTACATTACGCCATGTAAAGAAAAATGAGACTTCCTATAATAAACACTCTAGTGATTACGCTTCATTGCAGTGAAAACAGCACATCAATAGCGCCCTCCACTTTATAAGCACTTTGCGTGCAAGCTCTAAGTGATTTGTCTTGTGTACTCAGTAGGCTATAAAAACATAAAAGAAAATAGTACCTCTATCAATTTAATGTATTGTTCTTGCGGAAATAAAAGAAATCAGTTTCAGTGTGTCTTGTTACTAGAAGAGTTCTGGCTTTCCTCCATTGGCTACTAAGCATGTTGTTGGACGCTACACGCAGTAAGCGCTGCACATACGCCACAGCAGACTCCATGTCGGAGAAGTTCACGCCACGCGGCTGCGCGCCAAATTAAAAACTCCAGCACAGTTCCGCCCTGCCCCCTCCTTTTTTAGGCCCGTCCCAAATTCAAACAGAGCAGTTTGATAGCGAGGAAGTGGAGTTACGTGTTCGCCGTACAGAACGCCGTTCTGAGCTTCGCGGTGTGGTATTCACTGCTTTGGTAGGCTCCGTTTTCAAAACTGCTCGTTTTTCCGGCATCTTGCGTCACGTTCTAGCAGCTGAAAATGAAAACTGGAAGCTTCAGAGCACGTTTTTGCCGCATGTCAGTACCCGGTTTTCCTCAGTGTGCGGCTCATAATATTGCTGACCCACATTCATGCGTGTAATTTGCAAGTCATCTTCTGGTGAAACGGTGTGTGCACCATTAGCTAGTTCCTGTACCATACACATATACTGCGTGCATTTTCATGTCATCCTATTTCTGACTGTGCTTAGATTTATATGTTGATCTTATAAAAATAGATACGAAAACAAAACCTTTCCAGGGACCTAATATTGAAATATAAACATCCTTAAATATACACAAAACAAATTGAAATTATTTCTGGCTGACAATTCGTTCCGCATCGTAGGAGAACGTTCGAATATATAGTAATAGTGTGTGTGTGTGTGTGTGTGTGTGTGTGTGTGTGTGTGTGTGTGTGTGTGTTTGTGTGTGTGTAAATAGTCAGCATGTTGCCGTATTTTTCTCCCGGAAGTTCTACTATAAATGTGAAACTGACTCGATCCAGATATTAGTGAGACACAACAATTGTCACCTGTGGTACATGCTAATAACTAAACACTGCCGTTGAACTTAATGATTGGAGAATATCTTGTGGTGGTGTTTGTTTTATAACCTAAGGCTACTCTGCCTGGCATGCTAGTGTTGGAGGTGAGAAGTGTGGGAAATGGAGGTCATAAGTGCAACACATAAAACCTAAGAAGAATCTTGCCGAGGTGCTTACCGGGAGAAACTGAACCGATAGAAATCGAAATATGTTGTGAAACGTCCCCATAGAAAAATTATACAAGACTGTGCTTAAACTGACACACAATAGTTTTTAGCGCAACGCAATCTGACTTCCAAAAATCCCTACGAGAGAATGGCCCTGACTAACATTAACCTATACGTTTCACAAATCACTTACCTCACAAAAATCTTCGTTACTCAAGCTACTGCAATACAGCGAGCGCCACTACTGCCAGCTAAATAAAAGATTCAAACTACTGAAGGCACGAACTACTGACAGGCATAGTCAGCAAATGAAAGATTTTAATAGAGAACAAACAGTGTATTTACCTTAATAGTCAAAATATATATGGTAGTTCATGACATCCAGTCTTACAAATTACAAAACTCCGCCATTTCTCTCCTCACATCCACCACTGCTGGCGGCTCGCCTCCAACTGCGCAACGCTACGCGCTGTTAGCATCCAGCTGCCGCTGCCCATCACTACAATGGCAGACAACAATGCAAACCAGCCACAGACTGCACACGGCACAGCCAGTGATTTTCATACAGAGCGCTACGTGGCGGCGGCGTTACCAATAAAAAAACCTAAACAGCCTACTTACATAGCCCCCATGCTCCCCACAAAAAAATTTACAAGTTGATTTGGGCAGTGGCCAATACAGATTTGAAAAATTTCTTTCATAATTACAATAAGAAAGAAATGAAATGCACACACTTATCGATACAATGTTGGTCAAAAGCTAAAATTTTCTCACAGTCCATAAAGACAGTCCTGATCGTTCATCACAGTAAAACTGCAGTGTTTTTTTTTTCAAAGTCTGAGCAATAAAAGAAATTGCACTTGGAAGTAGTGGATTTCTAAGCAGTCTTGAAGAAGTAGTGTTGTCCTTCCAACGAAAGACAGTGTTGACTCTTGACATGCAGACAGGTAATGGGCCACAACAGAGCAAACCCACAGCAGAGTCAGTCGAAGTTTTGAAGATTATC
Organism: Schistocerca gregaria; assembly: GCF_023897955.1. Taxonomy (NCBI): domain Eukaryota; kingdom Metazoa; phylum Arthropoda; class Insecta; order Orthoptera; family Acrididae; genus Schistocerca; species Schistocerca gregaria. Next base: position 842,875,748 of record NC_064931.1, read on the forward strand.
GGTAGGTAGGTCATCACAGAGCAGACCCACTGTAGTCCTGGTAGAGATTAGCGAGCGCCACTACTGCCAGCTAAATAAAAGATTCAAACTACTGAAGGCACGAACTACTGACAGGCATAGTCAGCAAATGAAAGATTTTAATAGAGAACAAACAGTGTATTTACCTTAATAGTCAAAATATATATGGTAGTTCATGACATCCAGTCTTACAAATTACAAAACTCCGCCATTTCTCTCCTCACATCCACCACTGCTGGCGGCTCGCCTCCAACTGCGCAACGCTACGCGCTGTTAGCATCCAGCTGCCGCTGCCCAACACTACAATGGCAGACAACAATGCAAACCAGCCACAGACTGCACACGGCACAGCCAGTGATTTTCATACAGAGCGCTACGTGGCGGCGGCGTTACCAATAAAAAAAACTAAACAGCCTACTTACAGTTGACAAGTCTGAATGCTTTCCCATTTCTATCAACTTTAACGACGAAACAACACAATGGGTAACGTGTCTAAAAATAAAAATGATGAAGTGAGGTACATTCGCGCGTTCTAGCTCTAGACGGGCCAATCGGTCCCTATCGACCCCGCAGTGTTATCCTCTGCCGGTAGCGTATTAGAATGCGGTATGGAAGGGTTCGTGATCAGCACACCCCTATCTCGGTCGTTGTGGGGTTTCTTGACCTTGGAATCTCTGCTAATCAGTCGAGTAGCTCCTCTGTCGGCCTCAGGAGAGAGTGCATCCGGTACCAGTGCTCCCACCAAGGATAAATCCGTGGCAGTAACCGGAATCGAACCCGGAGCCCTGCATGGCAGTCAGCCGCACTGACCACTCAGCTACGGAGGCGAACGAAAAAAATATCTCTAATTCACTTACACATAATATGGTCAACTCCGTGGATCACTTGTTCTTTCATAGGTGTAAACGTCCTGAACCAGCTTGTGTTTATGATGATGATAAGAGGTACGCATTATTTTGTACCCAGTCTTGATTTATTAATATCTAGGTTTTACCAACGGCCGAAAGAAACTTCTATTGGTGAAGGTGACATGCGTGGAATTACTTTAATCAGCAAAAGTTTATTTACATAATTAATACTGTTTATTCAATTCCATTTAACATTAACTCTAGTGGCATGACCCGATAGCGAATCAGCCATTTCAGAACATCTGAACTGAATATGTCTGCCTAATTTGTGCTAGGAAAGTTCGCAAATTGTTCACACATTGTTAAGCGTTCACCATTATTTAACTAAACTTAGTGCCTCCTGTGCTGAAAACTAGAGACATTATCGGTGGCCACACTACAGTACGTCGTGACCCAAGTGCTACTGTAACCCGAACTGACTCGCTAAACTGCCTTCTCATAGGCTGCCTGAAGCATTTCCCTAACACATCTCTTGCTAATGGACCCCTATTCTCCTTGACCCTACACATACAATTATCTTATAAAATTATCCAGGAAACATGACAATAGCATCATTGGTTGAGTACTGCTGCGCCGATCGTAACCAAATCTTGATTACAATGTCATAATTAATAATATCAAGAACCCTAAATTATAAATATAGTAAATAATGACAAAAAATTCTAACAAAGAAAATGGTAATATACACCATCCGTCCAGAAAGTTCCGAGACCGATTTTATTCGTGGTGTATAAGCGACCTCACCGCAGTAGCGTGCCAGCTTGAACTATGTGAGTTAACGAGCATTACGCTCTCATTTAAATATATGGCCGAAAGAGTCAGCCTACAGGAATTGTGAGGACCGTGTGCTACATAGGGCGCAGATTCACCACGAGATGGGGAAATTCACAGGCGTCTATTGTCTACTGAGACCCAAGCGCTGTAGTGTGCGAGACCGACGAGAACCTACGTCATAGGAAAACCCAGTGGAATCCGTTTGTGGCCGAGAAGACGTAGCAGTGTTAAATACGGCGGACCTAATATCGGCTATAAAGGGAAACATTTATGGAAGCTATTTAATTCTGTACACAGTAATTTTAATTCGCCATCCTCCATAAATTTTCATCGAAAAAAATCACCACATGTGATGAGACCGGGCGTTATCAATACGACACTACCACAAAACAACAACGAAGTTCAAAAATTCATATGAAACTTCAACGCCCAGTCTCGAAACTTCATTTCATGGTTTCCTGACTGAACAGCGTGCTCTGATACACTTGATGTATCTACTTTCCATAGCTGAAAAAAGACTTTTGTGTTGCTTCAAACATGTACTCAAAATTTGCTTCGAGCTTCCAATGGAGACCCTACTATACTAGTAGAATGGCTATATTGACTTTAGCACACAATTCAAATGGTCGCAGCTAATCAACGCTGCAGTCGCTGAAATACAAGATGGCCGGGGCGGGGAAGGGTGGGGAGTGAGGTTGGGGGAGGGGGGGGGGGAATTACAAAAGTCCAAGATAACAGTGGCAGGAAATGTAAAAGATCCAAGATGCCAGTAGCTGCAGTAGCTGAAAATTTAAAAATAAATCCAAGATGGCGGAAAAAGACCAGTTATGTTAAGTCTTAAATAAGAGGAAATTCAAAAAAACATCCAACATGGTGAATTAGCCCAGTTGTGATTTGTAAGCCATTTGACGTTTCTGTCCAAGGTGCAGCCATGTTCAAAAGTATCCGAATGATCTGAATTTTTACACCACATTCAAAAGTATTCGATTATTTACCAAACATACGTGAACCCAATTATTATACAATATTCCCACGAGCGAGCGCCCACTCAACACACGAACTCACACACGCATGCACGAACACACACACACGCACACACACACACACACACACACACATTTAGATCTCCTGATCAGAGCCCCTTCTTTTTAGTAACCATTACAATGAGACAATCACATACCAGTTTTTTACCAGTCATTAAAATGAAACAGCCTAACCCTATCTGTGTTGAAACTTCCTGGCAGATTAAAACTGTGTGCCCGACCGAGACTCGGACTCGGGACCTTTGCCTTTCGCGGGCAAGTGCTCTACCAACTGAGCTACCGAAGCACGACTCACGTATGGTACTCACAGCTTTACTTCTGCCAGTATCCGTCTCCTACCTTTCTGGTCCTATCTGTGTTGTCTATACCTCCCCCTTGTCAACATGCATACTTCGATTATTATATCATACCTGATGCAGGGCGCAATGGAACGCGAAAATTTTATATTTCTACCTCCAAAATGTCTGTCCTGTTTATCAAAATACATGTCCCACCACTGCCAATCTAACTTATCGTTCAAGCTGCACTTATCAACAAGAGTATATCGCTTTTTATAGCACACTTTCTGCAAGGTACAGTGCAATGCTAAAATTGAATATTATCAGATTTAAAGTATCTGTCTTATTTATCAAAGTACGTATGACACTGCTACTGATCAGACTTGCACGTTAAGTTGCTCTTATCAATGAACGTACTCCGTCTTCAGGCCACGAGTGGCCTACAAGGACCATCCGACCGACGTGTCATCCTCAGGGGAGGGTGTGGATAGGAGGGGCGTTTGGTCAGCACACCGCTCTCCCGCTCGTTATGATGGTATTCTTGACCGAAGCCGCTACTATTCGGTCGAGTAGCTCCTCAATTGGCATCACGAGGCTGAGTGAACCCCGAAAAATGGCAACAGCGCAGGGCAGCCTGGACGGTCACTCATCCAAGTGCCGACCATGCCCAACAGCGCTTAACTTCGGTGATCTCACGGGAACCGGTGTATCCACTGCGATAAGGCCGGTGCCCATCAATGAATATTGTACCACACTTTTGGAGCCTACAATGGATCCTTTAATTAAATATTTCCACATATAATTTGTCTGCGTTATATTCTGTAATAGGGAAAAACACTTTAGCTAGAATAATACGCTTTTAGCGACGAGGGATCGAGCCAGGGTCTGTTTCCGAAACATAGGCGCCTGCTTACACTGTAAGCTGAGCACTTGTGCCATGCAGCGCCTCTGCAAGATGGGCAGGATGCTGGGATGATCACCGGCGTTTCGAAACAGTTCAGAGGCGCTTGACCGGCCGCGTATGTGATCTCCGCCACAAGACCAGCCCGGGCACGTACAAATATGGCTGTCTGGTCAGGCCGATCGTGGTCAACCAACTGGTAAATGCTGCCGCATGCAGTCTCTGTTAGTCGCAGCCTTAGAGTTTACGTGTTGGCTACGATGCAGATGCCACCGCCTCCATGGGATCCGAACCAATGACTGCTGTCTGACTGTCTACGTGCCCAGGCCCTTGGCAGCCATAGCTCTGCCGCCACCTCTACAGGACCACTTGCTCACCTGCACTGCCTCCTGTTCTGAGACAAGAACGGACAGGCATTCAGCTCAGTGACGCGACCTACTGAAACCGCGAGAAGACCCTGCTGGCTGCCTTGTATCAGTAGTAAACCAGTGCTCCAGATGCCGCAGCCAAGACAATACATCCCCTTGTAATCAGTTTGCCTCGCAGCAGCCTGCCCTGTCCGCCACACTGAACTTTGCCAAACTGCGTCAGAGGCGAGAGTGCACCCGAATGACTCTTCGGATTTACTGGGTGAAGAAAGAACTGTTTATATTCGCCAACTGTCTGTCTCCAGCTTTCCACAACGTCACTCCTGTCTCCAAGTCATCACAAGATCCCACAATGCCCTAGGGTGGGAGGACCCATGCTTCCCAAAAACATGGTCAATTGCTCTTCCGTCATCTTTAGTGTTCATTGCACCTCTCACCCGCTTCGTTTTGGCACCCAAATCAGGGCCCCACCTCAGCGCTCCATGTTGCCACCTTACAGGGAACGTGCATGCCGCCGTACATCTTGCTACCCCCTGCATTCTGAAACCGGTGGGGGAAGAGTTTCCCGTAACAGAAAGGCATGCTTCATTCTGATGACAGCAGACTTCAATGGTGAACCATTTGGGACTGCAACATATGTGAGTAGCAGTGAAGACTTTTGTATTTCACGCGTGGTGTCCATATGGTCTTTAATCGTTGAATCGCCTTTATTCTTGGTTCCTTCTACCCTTGTTTCTCACAATGTCGAGCTTACACTCGCTTTTATTTCTATAAGGCCATAGAGTAGAACCACTTACTTAGGTAACATACAGGGTGTTTCAAAAATGACCGGTATATTTGAAACGGCAATACAAACTAAACGAGCAGCGATAGAAATACACTGTTTGTTGCAATGTGCTTGGGACAACAGTACATTTTCAGGCAGACAAAGTTTCGAAATTACAGTAGTTACAATTCTCAACAACAGATGGCGCTGCGGTCTGGGGAACTCTATAGTACGATATTTTCCACATATCCACCATCCGGAGCAATAATATGGCGTAGTCTCTGAATGAAATTACCCGAAACCTTTGACAACGTGTCTGGCGGAATGGCTTCACATGCAGATGAGATGTACTGCTGCAGCTGTTCAATTGTTTCTGGATTCTGGCGGTACACCCGGTCTTTCAAGTGTCCCCACAGAAAGAAGTCACAGGGGTTCATGTCTGGCGAATAGGGAGGCCAATCGACGCCACCTCCTGTATGTGTCGGATAGCACAAAGCAATCACACGATCATCGAAATATTCATTCAGGAAATTAAAGACGTCGGCCGTGCGATGTGGCCGGGCACCATCTTGCATAAACCATGAGGTGTTCGCAGTGTCGTCTAAGGCAGTTTGTACCGCCACAAATTCACGAAGAATGTCCAGATAGCGTGATGCAGTACTCGTTTCGGATCTGAAAAATGGATCAATGATTCCTTTGGAAGAAATGGCGGCCCAGACCAGTACTTTTTGAGGCTGCAGGGACGATGGGACTGCAACACGGGGCTTATCGGTTCCCCATATGCGCCAGTTCTGTTTATTGACGAAGCCGTCCAGGTAAAAATAAGCTTCGTCAGTAAACCAAATGCTGCTCACATGCATATCGCCGTCATCAATCCTGTGCACTATATCGTTAGCGAATGTCTCTCGTGCAGCAACGGTAGCGACGCTGAGGGGTTGCCGCGTTTGAATTTTGTGTGGATAGAGGTGCAAACTCTGGCGCATGAGACGATATGTGGACGTTGGCGTCATTTGGACCGCAGCTGCAACATGGCGAACGGAAACCCGAGGCCGCTGTTTGATCACCTGCTGCACTAACTGCGCGTTGCCCTCTGTGGTTGACGTACGCGGTCGCCCTACCTTTCCAGCAAGTTCATCAGTCACGTTCCCAGTCCGTTGAAATTTTTCAAACAGATCCTTTATTTTATCGCTTTTCGGTCCTTTGGTTACATTAAACCTCCGTTGAAAACTTCGTCTTGTTGCAACAACACTGTGTTCTAGGCGGTGGAATTCCAACACCAGAAAAATCCTCTGTTCTAAGGAATAAACCATGTTGTCCACAGCACACTTGCACGTTGTGAACAGCACACGCTTACAGCAGAAAGACGACGTACAGAATGGCTCACCCACAGACTGCGTTGTCTTCTATATCTTTCACATCACTTTCAGCGCCATCTGTTGTTGAAAATTGTAACTACTGTAATTTCGAAAGTTTGTCCGCCTGAAAATGTACTGTTGTCCCAAGCATATTGCAACAAACGGTGTATTTCTATCGCTGCTCGTTTAGTTTTTATTGCCGTTTCAAATATACCGGTCATTTTTGAAACACCCTGTATATGCAAACTAATTTATCGGGTCACACAGTCTCGTCCACTAAATCACACCAAATAATTTCTTGGGCTTGCTACAGTAAACGTAATAAGAGAAGCTATTACCGTGAGTATACCTGGCTTCGACACAAGGAATCATGGACACCGAGAGAACTCATGAACAGACCAAAGTAACCGTACTTTTCATGTAAATTAAAGCGAGTACTATAAATAGTAAAATTTAGGTAAGAGATTAGAGGAGCTTTTAGATTAGACATATATTACATGGAATATGTGAATTATAGGAACCTAACGTGTTAAATAATAAAATAGATATAATCAGTGGTAGTCAAGTGCTCACCTGTTAGAGCATGTGCTATAAGTTGCAGCGGAATCGGGTGGTTCAGGTTTCCTTTTTCTACATTATGTGACATTAATCCAAAGCACCAATATGCTGAGGCACGCTACAGCTGCGAGACCAGTCACTGACTCTGATGAGGTCAATTAAACTGCACCATGTTTGCCAGAACACAGAGCATATGATAAGAGAGAACCAGCCAAAGATGTCTGCAGAGTTTTGACGTTGCGATAAAACATTTCGGGTACTACAGGAAGTTGTATGGAGTTTTGGAAAGGTGTGTTTTGGACATAGGGGGGGGGGGGGGGGGTAACTGAAAAGCAATTGTGACCAAGAAAGTAAACCCCGGCTATCAGTGAGCTCATAATGTAAGGTCATTAGAATACGAGGGTCGTTGAATAAGTAATGGCCCACCTTTTTTTCTCAGTACATATTTATTGTTAACAGTCAGAATTTGGTGACAATATACAGCAACACGTCTTATCTATGTCATATTTTTCTACGTAGTCGCCATCACGTTCTATGGCCGTACGCCTACGTTGTGGAAGAGCATGTATTCCCTGCTGGTAAAAGCTCTCGTCCTGTTGGCGTAGCTATGTTTTCACTGCATGACTGACACTCTCGTCATCTTCAAAGTATGTTCCCTATAGAGAATCTTTAAGCGGCCCAAAGAGATGGAAGTCCGAGGGTGCCAGGTCTGGACTATAGGGTGGATGAGGCAATAATGTCCACCCCAATTTGTCGATGTGTTCCCGGGTTCTCAGACTTTTGTGTGGGCGACATTTGTCGAGTTGTGATACGCCGGTCGGCACGAATAATGGCATCCGCCCAATTCAGCATATTTGGAGCAGTGGTTGTGGCAGGACGTCCAGAGCGTGACTGATCATGGAGTTCTATTTCTGCATTTCCTGAGGCTGTAACTTTCTTTCCCCATCGCCTAACTGCACTCCTATAAACTGCAGTATCGCCATACACTTCACACAAACGTTTATTGATGATCACCACGGTTTCTTTTTCTGCACACAAGAATTCAATAACAGCACGCTGCTTGTAACGTGAGTCGTACGTAGACGCCACTCTCACGCTGTACTAAGGCTCTGTCATCTGCCCGAACGGTTCAAAACGTTTATTGATGAACAGTGAGGGTAATGTTTGTATTAGAATTAAGGACGGAAAAGACCGACCGTTGATCGACAACATATTCGAAAATTCGAAAAATGCTGAAGAAGCAAAGGCTGCTGCATTTTCGTTTCTAAAGAGAAAGCGCGAATGATGAAATCCAAAATTTAATAGAAATTAGTCCTTTCGTAAAAAGATCGATGCGTGAAGCTAATAAGAACTACCAGCGTTATATCTTAGCAATAGATCTTGTCGAGAACCCGACAAAATTCTGGTGCTACGCAAAATAGTTAAGTAGGTTTAAGGTTTCTGTCAGGTCACTCGTTGACCAGTCTGGTTTAGCAGATGAAGATAACAAAACTAAGGCCTTAGTTTTAAATTTCGCATTTAAGAAACTGTTCACGCCGGAGAATCATACGAACGTACCGTCGTTTGACCATCACAGAGCCCCCCCGTATGACGACACAGTAATAAGCATCGCTGGTGTAGACAAGCACCTGAAAGAGCTGAGAACAAATAAGCCAAAAAGTACTAATGGCATCGTAATTTGGTTTTACAAAAAGTACACACTATTGGCCCCAAACTTAATTTCCATTTGTCGCGAATATCGCTCCCAAAGCAATGTACCAAGTGACTGTAAAAAAGCAAGGGTGACTCCTGTATATAATGTAACACTTTTAACAATAAATGTAACTGGGTTTTCTCTTTTGATGCTAGTCAGTTGTCAGGACGAGCATTACTGCAAAGGGCATTTGATTCTAAAACATTATGTCAGGGTGAAAATACTAAATGAATTAATTTCTCTCCCTTAACAACATGTGGGCAGGTTGGGTTCTTCCTTGGCTCGCGTATGACGTAGAATGAAACAGCATTTTTACATAAGATAAATTTTATTGAAAGTTTTGTTCAACTGTTTCCTTACTGGATATTCTGTCTCGGAGAGCGGCAGCTGTGTCGTTTGCGAAGCAGCGGCGGCGTCTGATTACGCGTGGTGGTGTGTATCTCGTGTCGCCGTCTCGTCCAGTTGACTGGAGACGCAACTGGAGACGCACATCTTGCTGTGGCCCGTTTAATTATTGCGAGCGAAGTCGTGCATCGGATGGTGATACCTTGGATGTCGCATCCCAGTGTTTCTCTTCTCTAAGCGGCCGCGTGTGTTGTGCGTCAGCCAGCGGAGCGGCGCGGCGGGGGAAGGCCTGTGTCCCGGACTCGATCAGTGGACTCTCGCTTGCCAGTCTTCGGCTCTCAGATCTTCATCCCAGCTCACAGGTGACTGCTGATGTGAGGCCGTCTCCTTCCCGTTCTCACGAGTCGCCCAGGTACGTAAAAATCAGACTTCAAATACCTTTTAACTTCTGTCTTCTGGCGCCGAGGCTGCTGCTTGCTATTCCATTACAGCGGCGGACTTGGTGCGTCTGTGCATGATGTAGTCTCTTCTTGCATGACGGTCTTCAACACCGAAACTGAAGGCTACTGCTACTCTTCTCTTCTTCCTTCGTCTCCTTCGTCTCTTCGTCCGTCGGGCCCACTGCGTCTCGCGTATTTATTCACTTCAGTTCACTGGAGGTGAACGACTTCACGGTCATTGCCTCTTCTGTCACGTTGAAAAGCTTCTCGAAGAATCTTCTTAACGTCGGTCATTGACTCTTGGACTGTAGGCGAGGGCCTTTGATCACATTTGACAACTAAGAAACACGTGAGCCGGTCGGGCGATGCCCTGACGACTGAATCGACAGCGTCCGCTTATGTGGGAAGGGCGATGGCTTCTTCTCAAGGTGCTGACTTCATGGTCATTGGCTCTTCTGTCACTGCTGCTCTGTCCGCTGTTTGCCAATGTGTAACTCTTCTAAACTAAACTAAGTTTTTCACTTATTTTCTGATTTCTACTTCACTTCACATTGTTTTCACTAATTTATTTACCTATCTTAAGTACCACTCGACAATAAGGATGATAAAAGAATTGGCCTGCAAAATTACAGACCAATATCTTTAACATCGAGTTGCTACAGCATCCTTGAACATAATCTTAATTCGAATGTAATGAATTTTCTTGACAGGAAAAGCTTGTTTCAACAAAAATGCTTTGTTTTAGGAAGCATCGCTCGTGCGAAACAGCTTGCCTTTTTGTTACATGAGATCATGCGAACGATGGATAAAGGGCAACAGTCTGATTCCATATTCCTAGATTTCCGTTAACATTTGACACGGTGCCACACTGCCGACTGTTAGGGCAGGTACGGGCACATGGAATAGCTTGCAGTGCACGTGAGTGGTTCGAAGACTTCTTAAGAAACACAAGCGAGTATATTTACCTCGACTGCGAGTGTTCATCGGAGACAATGGTATCGCCAGGAGCCCCAGGTCCGGTGCTATTTTCTCAAATACATGATTGATCTAGCGGACTGGGTAACCAGAAGTCTACGGCTGTCTGCTGATGATGCAGTGGTTTATGGAAAGGTGTCGTCGTTGAGAGACTGTAGGAGGATACAAGATGGCCGGCCGGTGTGACCGTGCGGTTCAGGACGCTTCAGATTGGAACCGAGCTACCGTTATGGTCGCAGATTTGAATCCTGCCTCGGGCATGGATGTGTGTGAAGTCCTTAGGTTAGTTAGGTTTAAGTAGTTCTAAGTTCTAGAGGACTGATGACCTTAGATTTTAAGTCCCATAGAGCTCAGAGCCTTTTGAACCATTTTGATGCAAGATGACAGACACAATTTTTAGTTGGTGGGATGAACGTCAATTAGCTCTAAATGTAGAATAATGTAAGTTAATGCAGATGAGTAGGAAACACACACTCATAATGTTCGAATATAGTGTTAGTAGTGTGCTTCTTGACATGTCACGTCGATTGAATATCTAGGCGTAACATTGCAAAGAAGTATGAAACGGAATGTTAATGTAAGGACTTTAGTAGGGATGCGAATGCTCGAGTTTGGTTTATTCGGAGAATTTAGAAAATTGTGGTTCATCTGTAAATTCTCTCATATAGGACACTAGTGCGACACATTGTTAAGTACTGTTCGAGTATTTGAGGTCCTCACCAGATCGGATTAAAGGAAGACATCGAATAAATTCAGATGTCACTCAGTCTTAAGACTGTTTACGATCAATATGATTGAGAATGCAACAAAAGTAATGCAGACACTGACCCGCTTCCTTTTGTAGGTAGTTTGCATTGTTTGACAGGTCATCATGATAACAGGGTATTACGTATCTGAATTAACGAAAAGAGAAGTGTACAGGTCAAGAAGAGCCTGGCTGTTGATGTTAGAGCTGGAGAGAGTGTAATACTGGTTATGTAAATGCAGCGTATGAATTAACGTTGTATGTGAGACTTTCATTCGAATTATTAGGGGTATGTCGTAAGTAATCTGAGAATGTGGGAACTGCGAATTTCAGCATACAAATAGTTATTGGATCACAATGCCTTCCTGATTTCCATTTCATGGCCACGGTGTGGAATGACAAAGTTGCTAGCAGCACTGAAAGTGAGACTGAAGTGAAGAAAGTACAAAAACAGACGCAGAAACTGAGTGCTTGTGAGATACTGCAAGTAGTGCAAATATAAAAAATGACACGAAGGGTATAAGCATACCGCAGTTAACCTAAGGTTTTATTACGAATTTGTGCTTTGATTTAGATTTTAAAAAGTGTAGCTTTGTAAATGCATCGTACTCTGTTAATACCAAAATTACCCAATTATGAATTCGGTGGGCTGAATTATTCCAAGAAGGCAGAAGTGTAGGACGTAGGGAATTTTGCAGAAATATGGACACTCGCAGACATCAGAAGCTCAGCACTTAAGCCCTGCAGAGGCTCAGCAACTACGAGTGGCACGCTGGGGCAATAACCGGCATTGCGAGACACTTAAATGGCACTTGGCAGGCTGTGTACGCGACCTCTGCGGCAACCAGACCCGCCCGGACATTTCAAAAGCTGGCCGTCCGGTAAGGCTGAGTGTGGCCGACCAGCTGGGCAATGCTGCTGCGTCCAGTGTGCGCCTGTCGCAATCTTGGAGTTTAGACCTAACTATTATTATATACTATTATAGTATTTGAGAGTTGTAGCATCGCGTTTTCATACCTGAATAGTGTAAAATCGCGTAGTCTCCTTCCGCCACCAACCAGTGTGTCAGCAGAGCGCAAGTAGCAGCATTACTGCATTTACTAGGCAATCTTGTATTTTAATAACCGTTTAAATTTTGTATCGATTTGTTTGTGCTCTCTGTAGATTAGTTCAGACGTTCTTTACACAACAGTTTTTTAGCATGGATAGGGACTGCAACTGCTGTGTTCGGATGCAGACTGAGTTGGCATTCCTTCGCTCCCAGCTTCATGCAGTGTTGGTTTCAGTCACACAGCTTGAGGCTGTTGCCAATGGGCATCACTGTGGGGGTCCGGATGGGGGTTTGTCGGGGACGGCCAGCTCGTCCCACGCATCCCCCGATCGGACTACGACTGTGGCTGCCCGGGATACTGCCCACATTAAGGCTGATCCCTCACCTGTGGTAGAGTGAGAGGTCATCTCGAGGTGTGGCAGGGGGCGAAAGACATTTCGGAGGGCTGAACGGAAGGCCTCTCCTGTTTGTCTGACGAACCGGTTTCAGGCTCTGTCACCGGCTGGTACTGATCTTCGGCCGGAGATGGCTGCTTGTCCTGTTCCAGAGGTTGCCCCTCAGTCTGCAAGATCCGGGCCTACTGGTAATTGGGAGCTCCAACCTCAGGCGCGTAATGGGGCCCCTTAGGGATATGGCAGAAAGAGAGAGGAAGAAAACCAATGTGCACACCGTGTGCATACCGGAGGGGGGGGGGGGGGGGGAGGTCATTCCAGATGTGGAAAGGGTCCTTCTGGACGCCATGAAGGGTACAGGATGCACCCATCTGCAGGTGGTCGCTCATGTCGGCACCAATGATGTGTGTCGCTATGGATCGGAGGGAATCCTCTCTGGCTTCCGGCGGATATCTGATTTGGTGAAGACTGCCAGTCTCGCTAGCGGGATGAAAGCAGAGCTCACCATCTGCAGCATCGTCGACAGGACTGACTGCGGACCTTTGGTACAGAGCCGAGTGGAGGGTCTGAATCAGCGGCTGACACGGTTCTGCGACCGTGTGGGCTGCAGATTCCTCGACTTGCACCAGAGGGTGGTGAGGTTTCGGGTTCCGCTGGATAGGTCAGGAGTCCACTACATGCAGTATGTGGCTACACGGGTAGCAGGGGTTGTGTGGTATGGACTGGGCGGTTTTTTAGGTTAGATGGCCTCGGGCAAGTACAGAAAGGGCAACAGCCTCAAAGGGTGCGGGGCAAAGTCAGGACATGTGGGGACCAAGCAGCAATCGGTATTGTAATTGTAACTGTCGAAGCTGCATTGGTAAAGTACCGAAACTACAAGCGCTGATAGAAAGCACCGACGTTGAAATCGTTATAGGTACAGAAAGCTGGCTGAAGCCAGATATAAATTCAGCCGAAATTTTTACAAAGGCACAGACGGTGTTTAGAAAGAATAGATTGCATGCAACCGGTGGTGGCGTGTTTGTCGCTGTTAGTAGTAGTTTATCCTGTAGTGAAGTAGAAGTGGATAGTTCCTGTGAAATATTATGGGTGGAGGTTACACTCAACAACCGAGCTAGCTTAATAATTGGCTCCTTTTACCGACCTCCCGACTCAGCAGCATTAGTGGCAGATCAACTGAGAGAAAATTTGGAATACATTTCACATAACTTTTCTCAGCATATTATAGGCTTAGGTGGAGATTTCAATTTACCAGATATAGACTGGGACACTCAGATGTTTAGGATGGGTGGTAGGGACAGAGCATCGAGTGACATTATAGTGAGTGCACTACCCGAAAATTACCTCGAGCAATTAAACACAGAACCGACTCGTGGAGATAACATCTTGGACCTACTCATAACAAACAGACCCGAACTTTTCGACTCTGTAAGTGCAGAACAGGGAATCAGTGATCATAAGGCCGTTGCAGCATCCCTGAATATGGAAGTTAGTAGGAATATAAAAAAAGGGAAGAAGGTTTATCTCTTTAGCAAGAGTAATAGAAGGCAGATTTCAGACTACCTAACAGATCAAAACGAAAATTTCTGTTCCGACACTGACAGTGTTGAGTGTTTATGGAAAAAGTTTAAGGTAATTGTAAAATGTGTTTTAGACAGGTACATGCCGAGTAAAACTGTGAGGGACGGGAAAACCCCACCGTGGTTCAACAACAAAGTTAGGAAACTGCTGGGAAAGCAAAGAGAGCTTCACTCCAAGTTTAAACGCAGCCAAAACCTCTCGGACAAACAGACCCTAAACGACGTCAAAGTTAGCGTAAGGAGGGCTATGAGTGAAGCGTTCAGTGAATTCGAAAGTGAAATTCTATGTACCGACTTGACAGAAAATTCTAGGAAGTTCTGGTCTTACGTTAAATCAGTAAGTGGCTCGAAACAGCATATCCAGACACTCCGGGATGATAATGGCATTGAAACAGAGGATGACACGCGTAAAGCTGAAATACTAAACACCTTTTTCCAACGCTGTTTCACAAAGGAAGACATCACTGCAGTTCCTTCTCTAAATCCTCGCAACAAACGAAAAAAATGGCTGACATCGAAATAAGTGTCAAAGGAATAGAAAAGCAACTGGAATCACTCAACAGAGGAAAGTCCACTGGACCTGACGGGATACCAATTCGATTCTACACACAGTACGCGAAAGAACAGCCGTGTACCGCAAGTCTCTAGAGGAACGGAAGGTTCCAAATGATTGGAAAAGAGCACAGGTAGTCCCAGTCTTCAAGAAGGGTCGTCGAGCAGATGCGCAAAACTATAGACCTATATCTCTGACGTCGATCTGTTGTAGAATTTTAGAACATGTTTTTTGCTCGAGTATCATGTCGTTTTTGGAAACCTAGAATCTACTCTGCAGGAATCAACATGGATTCCGGAAACAGCGATGGTGTGAGATCCAACTCGCATTATTTGTTCATGAGACCCAGAAAATATTAGATACAGACTCCCAGGTAGATGCTGTTTTCCTTGACTTCCGGAAGACGTTCGATACAGTTCCGCACTGTCGCCTGATAAACAAAGTAAGAGCCTACGGATATCAGACCAGAGTTTTTAGCAGACATAACACAGCATGTTGTTATCAATGGAGAGACGTCTATAGACGTGAAAGTAACCTCTGGCATGCCACAGGGGAGTGTTATGGGACCATTGCTTTTCACAATATTTATAAATGACCTAGTAGATAGTGTCGGAAGTTCCATGCTGCTTTCGCGGATGATGCTGTAGTATACAGACAAGTTGAAGCATTAGAAAATTGTAGCGAAAGGCAGGAAGATCTGCAGCGGATAGGCACTTGGTACAGGGAGTGGCAACTGCCCTTAACATAGACAAATGTAATGTATTGCGAATACATAGAAAGAAGGGTCCTTTATTGTATGATTATATGATAGCGGAAAAAACACTGGTAGCAGTTACTTCTGTAAAATACCTGGGAGTATGCGTGCGGAACGATTTGAGGTGAAATGATCACATAAAATTAATAGTTTGTAAGACGGGTACCAGGTTGAGATTCATTGGGAGAGTGCTTAGAAAATGTAGTCCATCAACAAAGGAGGTGGCTTACAAAACACTCGTTCGACCTATACTTGAGTATTGCTCATCAGTGTGAAATCCGTACCAGATCGGGTTGACAGAGGAGATAGAGAAGATCCAAAGAAGAGCGGCGCGTTTCGTCACAGAGTTATTTGGTAACCGTGATAGCGTTACGGAGATGTTTAGCAAACTCAAGTGGCAGACTCTGCAAGAGAGACGCTCTGCATCGCGGTATAACTTGCTCGCCAGGTTTCGAGAGGGTGCGTTTCTGGATGAGGTATCGAATATATTGCTTCCCCCTACTTATACCTCCCGAGGAGATTACGAATGTAAAATTAGAGATATTCGAGCGCGCACGGAGGCTTTCAGACAGTCGTTCTTCCCGCGAACCATACGCGACTGGAACAGAAAATGGAGGTAATGACAGTGGCACGCAAAGTGCCCTCCGCCACACACCGTTGGGTGGCTTGCGGAGTATAAATGTAGATGTAGATGAAGCAACCTGTAACCTCCCCCTCACTTATTGACCTTAATGACAGTGAAAAACTAAACCGTGTGCACCCAATGGAAATTTGGGAAAAGCAATCGTCAACCAAGTTAATTTGTCGGTAAAGAGGGAGGAAACGGTTACTTCTAAATGAAAGAAAAAATGCAAATGAAATTGGTGAAAATTAATTTTGAGAAAAAGGTAAAATTAATAAAGAAAGTAAACGTGTGGTCGTTACGTTAACGATTAATTGGCGTTTATTAGATATTTGAGATTTGGGGAGAATTACGGTCGCCAGTCCTGTGGACATCTACTATAATAACTGAAAATAAAAGATTAATGCACGTATAATTAGCACTAAAAGCGTGGCAACTGAAGGTTCACACGTGTTGTGTGAAGACTGAATGTTTGTCAGAAGTAATAAATTTCGCTACACTTGACTTAATTTAGCAAAAGAATTAGTAAAACCGGAAAATTGAAAGTTAATTTAGTGACTGAAATTTGTAGTGAACTTTGTTTCTAAAGCACTACGAAATTCAATAAAACAAGGTTAGTCTTGGGCTACCTCAACAATCATTTCAAAAGCTACTTGAATCTACGAAATTTAGAAATAAGAGATTTAACTTTGAACTTGAATTAAATGATTCTGAACAATTAACAATAGTAAGATTTAGTACCTACCAAGCTGAGCTGCAGTCACTGGTAAGCTAAAATATGGTAACAAAACTCGCACTCTTAATTTCTGCTTTTGTAATTTAAATATTGTAGCCAGCTATGAATACCTTACATGAGCTTTGAAATTAAAGCAGCGAAATGGAATGAAATTACTTTAATACTGGCGTATGAATTTCAACGAACTCGGGGTAATTCCAGAAAAGGAAGGGACTCTGCTTGGTATTGCAATTGGAGCAATGAGCAACAAAGGTTCATGCTAAGTTGCTGTATTTTTGTGATGCAACAGTTTGAAAAGCTGAAGTTTGCCATACAGTTCTAAAATTTTAAGAGCTTTTAGTCTTCCTTGTTGGTTGATTGAAGGTTTGCAGTCGTCGATCGGGGAGGTGGCGACATTCACTCATTGTCGGCCGTCGCTGTTGCAGAAGCTGGATCTTGGCGCGCCTTCTCCTCGACACGGTCACCAGGCGAAAGGAGCTCTTGGTGTGCGCCAGCTAATGCTTCCCGTCCGCCACACCGTGTCAGAAGCTACTCTGCTCTGCCCGCGCTCCATGCGGCAGGGTTCACACTGCCAAAGATCCTGAACAGTTTGGTTCTCCACGCGACCTATCGATGTTGTCATTCGATAGCACAGTTTTCCCTAGGCCAGACCCAGCATAAAAATACAAACAATATTTACAAAAAACAAACCAATTATACATCGACATAAATGCATAAATATATGCATATTCCAATAGTAAAACAATTACAATATACAAAGACACAGAAATGTCATGTATTCAGGTAACAAATAAAGGAAAAAAATTTATAGTACAATAGATGGAAATAGGAGGATATGATTTTCCGGCGTTACATGTGCCCCACATTGTCTGAGGATGTTCGTGTAACCTAAACAGACTTAGAAAATGCCCCAAAAAAGAAAAAAAAAGCAGCGGAAATGCATATGCTCAAAATATCAAGAAAATGTAGCATTAGGCTAATTAACCATAAACCAATTTTCAGACCATAATAATTGAGTGGAGACACTCCTAACCTTCTTCCTGTTTGTCATCTTACGCAAAAGAAAACAGGTTGACAACATATTAAAATTCTTAGAAAACGTAGAAAATGGTTCAGCTATTCTAAATCAGTAAAATTCCTAACAGTATCAAGAAACGGAATAGTATTTACAAAATTAACCAGAGTACATGGTCATAAAAAACAGGTATTTAAAAATACGCAAATTAATAATTAATTACATAGAACACACATTTTTATATAACCTTTTCATAATTAATATTCTCGTCATGAGAGTCCACTTAACACTAAACAAGAAAATAATATACAGCAGATCGAAAAAACAAATATTGACAGCAGAATTCTTTCACATGAGCTGTCCGGGAAGAAAAACAGCTCCGCCTTCCCTACCTGCTAGTACAAAGAATGCCAAGAGCGGCACAAGAGCCGACAGCGGCTCCGCCTCGCCAGCATTGTTGCGCCCGCCTGTGCGGCACGATTGATCTCACTTGCCTGTGTAACGGCATTTCCACAACGTCCGTTTCACTGAATTCCTTAGGAAAAACTCACTCCCGGGTAATCTCAAGGAGTCCATTAACACTATCACAGTGGATAACTCAACACTGTCCATCATCACACGCATATACTAGCCTGAAACTTAAAGCAACGTCTAAGTACATGGGCAATGACTAGTAAATCACATATTTATGAAATCTTACAGCTAGTAACAAAATCATATTTACATTCCTTAATCTAGTGTGACTCAACTGAAAACTTAAACTAGCAGCTAGGATTTTTCAATTGATTAATAATCAGTTACTCTTAAATCATTTAGTCAAATTTAATTACTTATTAACTACAACTCCTTTAATGTCCTCTTGGTCAGGCAAAAACATGGCATTCTAGCAAATCATTAAATCTTACACTCTATATTTACAAGCTCTACCAATTACCCATTCCGTGTTATTAATCAATCCTAGGTTGGTACAATTTCAAGTCTACAATGTTCCCTATACCTAATAGTTTTCCAGAGCTTAGATACTCTAAGCAATAAGCATTTGTGTGATGTATACCAATGACTTTATATGGTCGATTATAAACAAACTTAAATTTAGAGATTTCAATGTCTATCTCGCTCGATTTCTCATGAGCTTTTACAAGTACTAAGTCTCAGATTGCAAACGTAGCAAAACGCGCTTTAGCGTCGTGACGCCGTATACGAGCATCGGCTTTTAGCTTCATTATTTCTCGCAAACGATCTCTTTTCACACTAATACCAATGTCAAACCGTGGAGGGGATTTGATTATCTCTTCCACTTCTGTCATCTAATAGGATTTCCTCTGGAGAAAATTCCGTTGACTCATGTCTCAAGGTGTTCATAATTCTCTCAAATTCTGTTACAAATTCTCCCCATGCCCTACGGTTGTGGTGGCAATAGGTACGGCAAAGTCTGTCTAGCTCGCGGCATTTACCTCTCAGCAGTGTTCCAGCCGGACAGTAAGCTGAAATATGGATCACTTCGACCCCATTACTTGCCATGCCTTCATTCCACAACTTAGAAGTAAATTGTGCCCCATTGTCTGATAGAATCGCCTTGGGTTTACCAATATCAACAAAATAATCGTTCACAAGCTTGCTAAAGACCGCTTTGGCTGTAGCTTTCCTAATCGGGTATAGTTTGATGAACTTGGAAAAAGCTTCTAGCACTACTAAAATGTAGGCAAAGTTTCCT
Source organism: Schistocerca gregaria (assembly GCF_023897955.1). Lineage (NCBI taxonomy): Eukaryota > Metazoa > Arthropoda > Insecta > Orthoptera > Acrididae > Schistocerca > Schistocerca gregaria. The sequence goes on from NC_064931.1 coordinate 842,895,332, forward strand.
GATTACTTTGGCAAAGGTAATTACAAGTCCACGCACAGTATATCAAAGGTGTCGTTAGGCCTTATACTTTGCATAGGACCACGACTCGTACAGTTGGTAACCTTCACCTTCTGACATAAATCGCAAGTTTTCACTCTGTCAGTAACGCGTTTTAACATGTTTTTAAAATGCACTACTTCACTCAGCTTTTCCGTACATTTCTTTGCTCCACAGTTACCATACGCCAAATGGTAGTAGTCTATTATTTCCGTGACGTATTTGGTGGGCCAGCATACACGCCAAATATTACTATCTTCACCCTTACGTATGTACAAGATATGATCGTATATCTTGTAATGCTTCCTTAATTTCTCTCCTTCTGGACTCCTTTCGTCATATCTCGTTTTCACCATATTTAAACAACCGTCCTCGTCCTGATGACGACGTTGATTCTTACAGATGTTCACTATTAATTTACGTCCCTCAACTTCTTTAAAATAGTGTAATTTGACCACTCCAACTTACTCATCTTTCAATACATTTTGATTAGACTCGGGCAACCGCGACAGCGCATCCGCTACGCAATTGTCGGTCCCTTTTACGTAACAGATGTTATAGTTTAATTGCTGTAAATACAGCGACCACCTAGTCAGTCGTTCGTGAAGTAGTTTACAATCCTTCAGATAAGTGACCGCCTTATGGTCCGTATGAATAATCAGCTTAAGGTCCGATAGGTATCCCTTGAACTTCTTGAATCCCCACACGATAGCGAGACACTCACTCAGAAATCGTGTAGTTTCGCTCACTTTTTGTTTAAGTCCGACTCAAGAACGCTATCGTCCGGTGTTCCTTATCCTCTCCTTCACCAACTTCTTGGAACAGTTCTACCCCCACCCCGTAATTCGACGAATCCGTCCCCAGATGGAAGGGTGGCGATAAATCAGGATGAAATAGTAGGTTAGATCTTAACAACTCGACTTTTAATCTCTCGAAAGCGGTCTGACACCCGTCAGTCCACACAAACGGAACATTTTTGCGTAAGAGGTTATTCAAATTTTCATCATTAAACACCTGTCCTTTTACAAATTTACGGTAAAATCCTGTGAGCCCCAGAAAACGTTCAGTACGTTTCTCTGGGTCTTTCGTAATACCAGCCAGTGGTAATTACATGCCCTAAAAATTTCAGTTCCTGCTTCACAAAATCGTATTTCTTTAGCTTTAGAGTCATTCCGCCACGGCGCAAAGCTCTAAGAACGTCATCTAACAGGTCACAATGGTCATGCCAAATGGCATTGGCCAACAATAGGTCGTCAACATATACAGTTAATCTTGAACTCAAAACCGGGCCTAGCTCTTTATCTAGGGCCCTGATGAATACGGACGCAGATATATTAAGTCCAAACGGCAGTACTCTATACTGATAACACCTGCCCACAAACAAGAAGGCGGTGTATGGCCTAGATTCTTCTTCGAGTTCTATTTGCCAGTAACTAGCTCTCAGATCGAGGCTAGTCATGAACTTAACGTCACGAAACCGCTGCAAAATCTCCTCCATACTCTCTGGTCTGTCTGTTTCACGTTGAACGACCCTATTCAACGTGCGTGCGTCAATCACAATACGCACACTACCATCCCGTTTTCCTACAATGAACAAACCGTTATTTAATGGACTCGTACTTCTTTCAATCACTCCGCATTTGATCATCTTATCTATCTCCCGTTGCACTGCTTCCTTTTTGGACAGCGATATAGCATACGGTCTCACGAAGAATGGTTCGTGCGGAATTACATGAAACTTGCATTGATATCTTTCCACAAGTCCCGGTTTGTCTGAAAACACACTCTTATTCCTCATTATTACTTCATACAGGCGTAGTCTTTGTTCGCGTGTTACGTTTGACACACCGTCTACAATACTTTCCAATTCACTTTCTACACTATTGTCAATGCCGAGATTCCTCACGTTACAGTAGTTCAAATTCATACCTACGTCAATGGCATCCGGCTAGTTGACAATGTGTATAGGCTGGTATTGCCTATGCACACCGTCTCCTGCCTCGCCAAAACTAACTACTATTGTTGTATCTTGTGACGTACATGTCAAAGTTTTACAATCACAATTAATCTCTGCACGGTACTTTAAAAGCCAATCTAACCCTGTAAGTAGGCTGTTTAGGTTTTCTTATTGGTAACACCGCTTAGCGCTCTGTATGAAAATCACTGGCTGTGGTATGCGCAGTCTGTGTTTAGTTTGCATTGTTGTCTGCCATTGAAGTGTTGGGCAGCGGCAGCTGGATGCTAACAGCGCGTAGCGTTGCGCAGTTGGAGGTGAGCCGCCAGCAGTGGTGGACGTGGCGAGAGAGATGGCGGAGTTTTGTAATTTGTAAGACTAAATGTCATGAACTACCATATATATTTTGACTATTAAGGTAAATACACTGTTTGTTCTCTATTAAAATCTTTCATTTGCTAACTATACCTATCAGTAGTTAGTGCCTTCCGTAGTTTGAATCTTTCATTTAGCTGGCAGTAGTGGCGCTCCCTGTATTGCAGTAGTTCGAGTAACGAAGATTTTTGTGAGGTAAGTGATTTGTTAAACGCATAGGTTAATGTTAGTCAGGGCCATTCTTTCGTAGGGATTTTTGGAAGTCAGATTGCGTTGCGCTAAAAAAATATTGTGTGTCAGTTTAAGCACAGTCTTGTATAAATTTTTCAAAGGGGACGTTTCATATGTCGACCCTTAGCCACGGATACCTCACTGGAATCTTCTGATTTTTTCTTGTAGTTTGTGTAATTAATGTAGATTTTTTTTATTGCTAGCGCGTAATCATAGAGGGAATTTCCTTTGTAGTTGTAGTCTTTCATTGTTGTACAGTACAACAGTTGTGGCATGCATGTAGAGTTGCACCAAGTATTTCGTAGCTGCGCTTGCAATTAACTAGATATTATTTTCAGTGCTATGTTAATGTGTTCTCTTATTTTTGCTATTCAAATCGTGTTTTTCTGTGTTATCGTGTGAAATATTGTGACAATAATGGCGTGTGAAAAACGTAATACTAGGCTACAAAGTAAACTGAGAAATGACAGTGAAGACGAAGGCAATGTGTTAGCGCCACCATGTAATGAATTCACAAATGTTCAAAGTAGTAATTTGGTAATAGTGCATAGGGAAATGGAGCGGGCGTCAAATAATGGTGTAGGAAGTGAAACAGTTAGTGAACAGGGAAGCATTATCGATCGATTGGTCGGCAACAGCTCGCGTCAGGAATCCGGTATGACAGGACACAATCTTGCAAATACTGTACATTCAGGTTTTGCGTCCTCACCGTTTCCTCAAATAAGCCGAGACACATTTTCTGCTTGTCAAACTGTGAATGTTGCCGGTGCAAATGCACTGCCGAAAAGCATAGATGATCAGATTCCAGACACTAATACATTATTATTGCAATTAATGCAACAAATGAAACAAAACCAGAGACAAACACAGCAACAGTTAGACACAATGGAACAAAGTCAGAGATAAACACAACAAAAGCTTCAAAAGTTAGACACAATGGAACAAAATCAGAGACAAACACAGCAACAGTTGGACACAATGGAACATAATCTTCGGAAGTTAGACACCACACTTGAACAAACACGTGAAGATTTAACTACTGAGTTACATAACATTGAATCGAAATGTCAAAAAATCTGTAATGACGTAAAAACACAAATTTGTGAGCATTTTCAACCTATTTTTTCGCGGCATGAAAACTCATTACAGAATCACGAAGCAGCCATAAAAGAATTGCAAACTGTTGTTCGTGAAAATCACGACACCTTGCAAGCTAAAATGGACTCAGTTGCATCCACCGATTCGGTTACGCAACTTGCAAGAACTCAGGAAAACTTAAAGGACACAGTACATTCGATTTCAACACAAATGGACACTCTGAAACTTGGTTCAGAAAAACACACTGAGGAAATGTGTTCACTATCGGAGAAAGTAGCCGAACTTTCGGATCAGTTCACTAATTTATCTACGAAGGTAGATGATAATTTGAATGACACAAAACCGGTAGTCTTTAATGACACAGAAGAGTGCGAACAAATTAGGAAATTCAAACAAAGTCTGAATCAAATTAGTACGCAACACCAAAGAGAAATCCGGGAAGTACAAGATCAGCTGACCCAGGTAATACAACAATTACGTATTTCAGAGGACACTCGCGCTCCAATACGGGAAGAGGGACATAGAAATACGGAACAGCCACAAAATAATAACACAGGGCACTTCGGAAATTATGAAAGAAATTGGCAAGGTACACCGAATTCTGAGATGGAACCGCCGACACGACGTAACAATGACCGATATACTACCCGCCGAGACGATGATTTTGACTATAAGCTGTTCATTACTACACGTAAATTCAAAACATTTAAGAATTCTGGCAACGACATTCATCCACAAGCGTGGCTCCATCAATTCTCTCATTGTTTTCCTCCCAACTGGTCACTAGAGCACAGGTTAGAATTTATGTGTGGCTACTTAGAGAATGAACCAGCTGTAAGAATGCGATGGGTCATTCACTATTGCCACAGTGAAGGAGAATTTTACCATGCCTTCCTCTCAGCATATTGGTCCCAAGCCACACAAGACCGAGTAAAACATGGCATCATGATGATGAAACATTTCGAACAATCTGAATTTTCCAGTCTTGTGAAATATTTTGAAGACATGTTGCACAAGAATCAGTACCTGTCAAACCCATACAGCCCGTCAGAACTCATCCGCATTTGCTTAATCAAATTACCTGAACATTTACGACAGATTATTTTAGCAGGACGATGCAAAGACGACATTGAAGCTTTTCAGGGACTCTTACAAGAATTAGAAATTGACACTGACAATCGCAGAACGCGAAAACAGAAGCACAACAATTACAGGTCATATCCGTCGCAATTCCGCGATGAAAGACATAACTGGACACGACAAGGGTATTCTTACAACGCAAATCGTGAACAAAACAGACACCACCCTTATGACAACTGTTGACAGAGTAGTAATAATTACAGGGAAAGGTCGTCTCTCAGCGGTAATGACTATCACAGAGACAATCAGAGAAACAGACAATATGGGAATCAAAATAATTATTACCAAGGGAGACGGAATAACTTTAGACGCAACGGTCCAGCGCGCAGTTACGATTCAGGGAGAAATTCACCACCACGTGACCGACAAGAAAGAAACTATGGAATCTACCGACATGACGACACACGATATGATCGTAACGACAGACCTGAATTGCAGCAGAACTGGCGGGATTCAAACAGAGCAGGGCCCTCTCGCCAAGGTGAATTTGTAGAAGTTAGGTCTCCTAATCCCAATAACGGCGCGCGCCAACAAAGAGACAGACAATGACTCGCACCGCAGGCAGCCGCGTGTGCCAGCTAGCTCAGAGAAAAATAATATAAGCTAACCTTGAGCAAAATTCCAGTGTTCCTTACTGACGTAACCACATGATAATTGCGTTCAAGCTGAAACTCTGAGTACTATGAAGAGTAAAAGATTGTACGACATTTCAAATGTAAAACCGTTTACTGAAATATAATCTGCCTTTTTTAACTTAGTCTCTGCTATAAAAATTTCACTCCACATTTCTAGTATGCTTTGTCACACTGAGAAACTGTTAACATGCAACAATGTCTTGAAGTTAACTATCCAGTCTAGAACCTACGGAACATATTTAAACAGAAATTACGAATGCATTGTTATAGTGAACAGATGTCACTGTTTTATTGTGCGTGTACATTCTTGCTTGTTAGTTGCACGATTACGTAACGACCATAAGGCTCACATTCTTAGAACATTTACCAGTATTGCTAATGGGATTTTAATGCAACCTTTTGGTTTAAATGAAAATACAATTCTGGATTTAAAGTACTTTCTGTGAGATACCAGATGATACAGTGGTTAGTTTATGCGACAGCTACATGATTTTATCACGACGCTACTAATGAGTGACAATTTACAATGTTGCTTTTGCAGTTTATCTGTTTTATATCTGCACAGTTTTTCTGAATTTTTCTGGAAAGTAAAACATGTTTAGTTGTAACGTTTGTGGTATAGCTACAATGAGACAGCCTTTTCTGTAGCACAACAATACGTACAGTACAGTACTTACTTCATCACGGCAATAAGCGTAATAACTAAGGTATCTATACGCAAAGCATTTCAATTTCGTTTATCATGAGGTAAGTACATTGACTTCTGCAGAACTTAGCTTTCGGTGGACAATAACTACGACACTTCCACAGAGATTGTCTTACAGCAAGACGCACATTTAGCGCTACAGGACACGCATTAAACTATTTATTTTTCAACATATTTGAATTACAAAGAAAGTTTTCCGTGATACATTTCATTCCATTGCTGTAATCTGTAACACCTGAGGATATAATTACATTAATCCTCAGGGGGGTACACGCTTACTTTGTGTACCATGTGTTTGGCAAGCACAAGGAGCCCTAGCTAATATGGTATTTGCTTATACAACTCTGCACATCGGTACCATATTTATCTAACACATAAATTACACAGCTATCTGATCATTTAACTGAGAGAAACAAACATTTATTATACTACATCAGTCACAGATGTTTACGTAATTACACAGTTGGATAGCTTCACACTTACGAAATTGTATTTTGTCTGTAGTTTGTGAACAGTTCATACTTTTTCAGAACCATTGTGATACTATGAGAGCTTTGAATGATTTATTTGGTATGTGATCATGATTTTTAAAGTACGTTTGAGGTAGATGACACTTTTGACACCAGCAGAGAATTTTTTTTAGGTTTTGAAATTATTGGAGGAAGCTATGACGATTTTGAGAGTTGACTGAGGTGTTATGATATTATCACGATGACTATGTGTATTATGCTGTTGCGGTATGTTTATGATCAATAAGCTGATGCTATATGAGTTATTTGATTATTCTATGCATTTATTATGATGAAATATTGAAGAAGTGTCGACGAATATGTATATGTGTAATAAAGCAAAGAATAATGAGTAGTGGTTAGGGACTCTGGTTTGTGGAAAAGGATGTTGGAAACCAAGAATCGTACTTTAAGAATTATGAAATGTGTGTTAATGTGTGAATGTATCACTATGCTGGCGAAAATTTTTTGGACACTATTCTATTTGAAGGATTTTGTTTCTACATATTTGTAACGCAAATTCTTGACCTGTGAATTTTTTTTTTATATGAGACTGCCACTGTAGCGGAAACTGGTGTCGTAAATATTTCGGTAAGACAATTAAGTGACCACCTGCACGTAATGCGTCGTGGGCACCCAGCTGCGCGACTGGCGCCTGGAAAAAAAAGCCAAAGAGAGCCATTAGTGTGTGCCTTTCAGAGGCACAGGTAAAAAAGAAAAAGGCCATTATCCTCGCTATTGACATTCCTTTGTAGAAAGCACCGCAAATACGACACGCTCATTACTGAGAAAGATACTTACATCTGACACCTGATTATAACAAACGTCTTTCTACGAAAGTTGAGAGAATTCTACTAACTTATAAAATGTCACATGACTATTGAATGATATTTTTATGCTTTGTCCATAGTTGCTTATTTCATTTGATATCTGTTTTCCAGCTGTGTTGCAGCTTTGGTTTTATAAAATTAAATGCATTTGCTAATGTGAGCACTTTCCGTCGACAGATCTATTAAATAATTATTTTATGATCCACATTCTGCGAAAAAGAAGCTCTTGGAATGGAAAGAGCAATAAGAAGATAATTACTTCCATAGTTAAGTCTGGCACGACGACAAACTCTTGTTCAAATCGTGCCCCACATATCTCGAAGTTGACAAAAATCTGTTTTGTGATCGGTTTACTGGCCTTCCCAGTAATGTTTAGTTGTAGGCCGTGAATATTAACAGACACTACTATCAGTCTACACTTATCCTCGACTGTTTCTTTATTTTCTCACAATAAATCCTCGTCTATATCCAGGTCATTCCAAGAAAAAAAAAAAACATCCGGCTTTGATCCTAAAACCGGCTTATCTGGCGGCTTTTTCAGCCTCTGTTCACATACAGTTTTAATTTCAACACGTTTGTCCTGAGGCTTAGTCTGTAGCTTAGCCTCCAATACCGAAACCTTTTCCTGTAACTCGTCAACTAGTGAGTGTTGCTTTGCTATCAATTCACTAATTGTCACCTTCGTTGATTCCTCTTTGGTCAGATTGATCTCATCTGCCAATCTACCGGGAGGAATGTGCCCAGTAGTATCTGCAATTACTTCCTCTGGATCTTCGCAACCCACACTTCTACCGTCCGACCGTATAACGTTAGCTCTAACCTCATACACGCTGTAATCTACGTGCTTTTCTACCAATCAAGTCCGGCTATCACTACAATTCTCGTAGTCTTTCTCCTTAATACTTTCGCAATGTTTAAACTGGAATTTTGCGTCGGATGGGTGGGTACTTCTACCACTATAACTTTCGGTAAAGTCTGCCGGTCAGGGCCAGAACTTTCCGTTACTACTTCAACATCCAAATCCTGTGGGACGAAACACGACGAATCTTGCTCGTGCTCTCCATAAACAATTCTCCCGTACAGGCCCCTACAATCTCTTAGTTCGTCGTATAAGTGACCGAAATGCCTTAACCAGACCTCATCCCTCTCTGCATCCCCGCGCTCGATGACGGACGTGTTATACGACATCTGATCTTCTCTCAACAATTGCGAATTATTCTTAAACTCAATCTCCAGTTTCGCTGTGGGTGTTACAGCTGCCACTTCATAATCGATTTCCGGAACACTACTTAAATTGTTCTCACTGACAGTGAATGTATTTTCTACTGCCGTGTCTACAGCTGATCTATTACTTGTGGGCGCATTCCTTTCTCTTAACACTGGCACACTCTCCCGCCGTTGATTATTCCATACGGAATTTTCATAACGACGACACCTGGGTTTTCTCCTGTTATTGGGCCGCCAAAATTTCTCCAGGGGGGTGGTTCCATAAATGAGAATTTACCAAATGTAAGGTAATTTGAATTTAACTTTAGCTCTCCGAATCCCATCTCCTGCCCAACAGTTTTCTCACATTGGTGTAATTGGTAGATATCACAATACCTTTCCTTGTGTGAATAAGGAAACGAAACATGACGCAGAAATATTTTATTCTTGGAGACTTCTGAAGTCTTTACCCTGTTCCTCTTGTGAGGTGATCACGCTGATAGGTTATAGTACCTTATATAGAACCATCATGTATGTTAAAGGACCAATTTCAGTTATGTTCTCTCCATGGAATGTTCGATTTTTTGTGTGAAGGGACAAGTATATGATGGTGGTAAACAGCTATGCGTAATTCCATGTTCGATCCCACCTTACATACTTGCTCCCCTTCTTCAAACTCATCAGATCACTTCTTAGAATATTCAAAACCAAGAACTGTTTCTCAAACAGGTTCTAGAAACAGCTATGTGACTGAATCTGTTATAATTGCTTACCACATGGAAATGGTTGAGAGGAAGCCATAGGGTTATCCATTGCATGATTCAAATGAAAATATTAATTTATCAGGGATTAATGAAAGATTTGTTGAGGGTTTTTCTCAACACTTCATCCATAGTGGACGAAAGTAAACAGCAAATACACTCCTGGAAATGGAAAAAAGAACACATTGACACCGGTGTGTCAGACCCACCATACTTGCTCCGGACACTGCGAGAGGGCTGTACAAGCAATGATCACACGCACGGCACAGCGGACACACCAGGAACCGCGGTGTTGGCCGTCGAATGGCGCTAGCTGCGCAGCATTTGTGCACCGCCGCCGTCAGTGTCAGCCAGTTTGCCGTGGCACACGGAGCTCCATCGCAGTCTTTAACACTGGTAGCATGCTGTGACAGCGTGGACGTGAACCGTATGTGCAGCTGACGGACTTTGAGCGAGGGCGTATAGTGGGCATGCGGGAGGCCGGGTGGACATACCGCCGAATTGCTCAACACGTGGGGCGTGAGGTCTCCACAGTACATCGATGTTGTCGCCAGTGGTCGGCGGAAGGTGCACGTGACCGTCGACCTGGGACCGGACCGCAGCGACGCACAGATGCACGCCAAGACCGTAGGATCCTACGCAGTGCCGTAGGGGACCGCACCGCCACTTCCCACCAAATTAGGGACACTGTTGCTCCTGGGGTATCGGCGAGGACCATTCGCAACCGTCTCCATGAAGCTAGGCTACGGTCCCGCACACCGTTAGGCCGTCTTCCGATCACGCCTCAACATCGTGCAGCCCGCCTCCAGTGGTGTCGCGACAGGCGTGAATGGAGGGACGAATGGAGACGTGTCGTCTTCAGCGATGAGAGTCGCTTCTGCCTTAGTGCTAATGATGGTCGTATGCGTGTTTGGCGCCGTGCAGGTGAGCGCCACAATCAGGACTGCATACGACCGAGACACACAGGGCCAACACCCGGCATCATGGTGTGGGGAGCGATCTCCTACACTGGCCGTAAACCTCTGGTGATCGTCGAGGGAACACTGAATAGTGCACGGTACATCCAAACCGTCATCGAACCCATCGTTCTACCATTCCTAGACCGGCAAGGGAACTTGCTGTTCCAACAGGACAATGCATGTCCGCATGTATCCCGTGCCACTCAACGTGCTCTAGAAGGTGTAAGTCAACTACCCTGGCCAGCAAGATCTCCGGATCTGTCCCCCATTGAGCATGTTTGGGACTGGATGAAGCGTCGTCTCACGCGGTCTGCACGTCCAGCACGAACGCTGGTCCAACTGAGGCGCCAGGTGGAAATGGCATGGCAAGCCGTTCCACAGGACTACATCCAGCATCTGTACGATCGTCTCCATGGGAGAATAGCAGCCTGCATTGCTGCGAAAGGTGGATATACACTGTACTAGTGCCGACATTGTGCATGCTCTGTTGCCTGTGTCTATGTGCCTGTGGTTCTGTCAGTGTGATCATGTGATGTATCTGACCCCAGGAATGTGTCAATAAAGTTTCCCCTTCCTGGGACAATGAATTCACGGTGTTCTTATTTCAATTTCCAGGAGTGTAAATGAATAATTCTTTCCCTAGGAACTTTACGCGAGCGGTTTCCTTAATTGTATTTTTTTCTTTTCTTGTTGTTTACAGGAATGAGAGGACACAGTGAGCCTCAGGCCGGGTGGAGACAAGGTGGCCAGGGGTCGAAAGTCGAGGCCTGAGCATCATGCCTACCTCCCTGCCTGTCACTGTGCTGGTCCCTCACATGGCCATGGTACTAGGGGCTTTTTTGTATTTCACTTTTTTATTTTACTTTTTTTTATTTCATTATTTTTTTATATTACCTTAAATTGTTTCTTCATTGTGGCTGTAATTTGTTTTCTGAAAAGAAAACCTGACAGACAAAAATTCCCCAACTCCTAGACTCGAAAGGAAAATAAGTTTTTGTGTAGGTATGTCAACAACATGTGCTGTCAGCGACAATAGTAGTTTCCATTGCATAGTGTCTCCACAGCAGTGTTGTCACGGTTCGTATCTCAAACACTTGCATAGAGTGGGATGTAGTAACACACCAGCGATTGAATGTGAAGAGGAAGGTTTCACTGATCATGTCGTTTTCAGTTGACCCCTTTTTCAGATAGAGAGTGACTGACAATTTTAAGTGACCAAAACTTGTGAGCTACAGTTAATATGCTTTCACATAGAATATCTAAAAGGCAGTTGCTTAACCTTCAATCTGTAAGATCAAATGAACCCTCTGAATATGAAAATAACGTCACCAAACGGCAAGAAGCGTTTCCTCCATTATAGACAGTGATACGCACATATAAAGTTAACTAAGAGAAACTTTAAAATGAACACATACATAAATTAATAAGAAACATTTACAAAGTAGGAAAGAAAGAAATAATGTTATGGTCTGCCATACAGTTATGAGTAGATTCGAGAACTGTCGAGGTTCAATCATACCAGTGTGGACAATGTCAAATAGTTAAGCAACGATAGTTTTAGAAGCAGTTATAATTGTAATTAGTTATTCCGACGTTGTCACTATCATATCTACTAATATAGACTGGAAGTTATTCACTTGGAGCCGGCCGCGGTTGTCTCGCGGTTCTAGGCGCTCAGTCCGGGACCGCGCGACTGCTATGGTCGCATGCTTCTGGATGTGTGTGATGTCCTTGGGTTAGTTAGGTTTAAGTAGCTATAAGTTCTAGGGGACTGATGACCACAGATGTTAAGTCCCATAGTGCTCAGAGCCATTTGAACCATTTGAACCATTCACTTGGAACTTGAGTTAAATCCATTTATTTTATTTTTAATTGATTCTAATTTTCAGTTTTCTGTTTTCTTTCTACGCTGATATTACCAGTGGGTGCTGATAACAAAATTTACTACTACATACAGAATATAACTTGAGTATGGACTATGTATGTAAGATTATTGACTATGTACGATTGATTTACAGAGAACAGATAAAAATTCGTGGCAGTAACCTGAAACTGAAAAAACTGAAACTGAATTGAATTGATAATTGTAAATTTTTTGTAAGGCGTCTTGTTATCTAGCGTAACAATGAACATACTACCTAATATTTTTCAAATGGATTACGGGGTGGTGACACTTTGTTGTGTGGCCTGTGTAAATTACAAGAAACATTAAACACACTAATTTTCATCAATATTCTAGTACTTTCTCATCAATAAGGAAAAAATTAACTGGTGAAGCAAAGGTACAGTGTTGGTATCGACATTCCTGAAGCACAGAACTCTTTGGGAACCAGAAACACGTGGATTTCTGTTGTGTTGGTCACAGTAGTTCTGGCGCCACGTTGACGCAGGTAGAGCTTTGGTGTGAATAAAGCCTTTCCGTGTGACGATGAGCCCGTGAGCACCCAATCCCGATGAGCTGATGTCAAGGTGTAGCATTACTTTCTTTATCCGTTGACAGTGAAGCCACATTCTGGGCGTATTATAGCCACAGAATTTAGATTAATTGGTTTTCATGAATCTTAGCATGCTTGAAGACCGATCGGTACCTCGATCCGTGATCCGCCTCCATCCGCCTCCATTGGGTTTATATTCGTCTCGTCCTTGATTAAAATGATGTTTTCGCTACTGATTACGCACATCAACTTCATAAGACATAATACCCTTATTTCGCTTTTTTGTAGTAAATTAAACGACTAAAACGCATCAGTCCTCACACCTAGTACATAAATGTTCTTCTTAATTATGTGATGGAGGAGCATCCTTCATACTTGCTGCCATCCGCTTTTATCTGTTTCCCAAACCTAAAGATCACCTTAGAGGACTTCCATTTGATAGCAATGAAGCGGTGTAAGCAGTGGTGCGGTTGTGGCTTCGTCATCAAAGTTAACAATTCTAGTGAGGGTATCAACAAACTGCTCTCTCGTTGGGAGAAATGTGTTAGTCGCCAGGGTGACTACGTTGAGAAATATGTATGTAGACATGAAGGAAAAGATGGAGAATGTTAATAGCGTTTCTTTCATTTAAAACTCTTCAAGAGGGTTCATATTTGATATTCGGAGGAATTACTTTTTATCAAGCTCTCGTAGGTTGATGCGTTGGTCCAACCAAATGTGACCAAGAGTGATTAGTATCAGTTACAAATGACACTTCTCTCCACTGATCCGCTTTTGTGAGTAACGTGTCTTAGCCGCGTCAATACGGAGAACCCCACCAGCCTGACAAGACAGTTCTAGTCGTGTACATTAACATGAAATTCCGCGTAAGACAGCAAGCTATTACATACCAAATAAATAAATACCAAATTCTAAATAGTGTAATTTTTTTGAAATTACTAATCGGAACACCGCTGCATTTGTCTATTTTACAACTACGATGCTGGTAGCAGGAATTACTGTACCTCCATAAGAAAAAGAGGATTTCCAACCAATATCTCTGTAATTAATATAGCTATGAAAGTAGAAGATTTGTTATTAACTTAGGACTATTCCACTACTCTTTTAGATGTAAACTAAATTACGGTATGTTAAACAGCTCACGAAATCCCTGAGACTACCTAAACAACTATCTCAATCACTCTGTATAATAGAGGACCAGTAGCTTAGAACTTGTAAAGTGTTTTTGGTTTGCATTAGAGATCTACACTCTGAAACTTTTTTAATGTTATATTTTAATATTGTAGTTACTAAATGCTTACGAGCGTGCAGGGAACTGAATAGTGAACCGTTCCATTACCGGGTGTCGGGGATCCAATTGGTACCATGGAAACTAATAAATAAATAGAAAAAGGACAAGACATTAGATGTTAAAGGCTTTGTTCCACATCTGTACATTTTCCAGCTTCGTTAATTACATTCCATATCCTTTTCATTTGGCATTAGGTAATTTAAAGATGCATAGTTTTGTACCTACAAAATTCGTGGCCGTCTCAATTCTAAGGAACAGAATACTCAAACAACCAAGCTAAATTTTGCTCTTTACTCTCATTTAATACTTACCAGTAGGCTCTTGGGCAGATAGTGAACTTAATAATTCCCGAAAGATATTCACACGAATATTGCACAACTAGATTTTAATTCTATAATCATCTGGTATTTTTTCAATTTGTTGATTTTAATCCCCATTTTACAGGACATTGAAACATCAGCCCGTTAGAACGTAGGGAAGTTTCTAAACGAGCAAATACTTTGTTCATCGCCACTTATTTGCAGGTATTACAGTACGATAGTGCCTCTGAGAACAAGATTGCGCAGGCGATGAAGAATAACAACTCCCAAGAAGCTTCCAGGTCTTTCAGCAGAATACCGTCTCGTTAGGAGAGCACGACGCATGATGCGGGCCTTAAGTTTTAGTCGCACAAAAGTGCGGGTAATCACGGACTGAATGAAGCAAACAAATAAGTTCTTCTAAGCGACACTGATTGTACTTCGTCCGAACTTATTCCGATATGATTGCGAACTCTTTACTCACTCCTGCATAAGCCAGATTGTCTATCGTTTTACAAGCATTGGTAACGGTTTACATCGTCCCCAACAACATTAATAGGACTTTTGTGTGAATTTTCTTTCGTTTCTTCCAGTTCATTGCCTTGTAATATAAACCTTCAGATCCTTACCGTTTCTTTTCCCCCGCCCCCGCCCCCGCCCCCGCCCCCTCCCCTCTGTTTCCCTTAACTATGTGAATTTATCTCTTTCCTCTATGCTTCCTTCAAATCTACCTACAGAGCGAGGTGGCACAGCTGTTAGCACACTGGACTCGCCGGCTCAAATCCCCGTTCACCCATCCACATTTAGGGTTTCCAAGATTTCCCTAAATCGCTCCAGTTAAATGCTGATATGGTTCTTTTAAAATAACATGATCGACTTCCTTCGCCATACGGGTTCGTGTTCCGTCTCTAATGACTTCGATGTCAACGGTACATTAAATTGGTGCCAATTATCGAATAGTTAGTTGGAGGGTTCAAACCCTGACGAGTTCGGGAAGTGCCAAGCAGTTCCACCAGGAAGACAAGATACAGGACAATCATACCACAGCAGGTGTTCAACACCAGAAGCTCTCGCACACAGCACGTATTCTCTGGAGATTTAGCGCCATTTACCAAATAGGCAATAAGTTAGATTATGGTACCGCATTTTGAGGCAAGTCTGTAGATTCAAAACTCACATAAATGGTCGGCCAGGAAGATCTAAAGTGACTGACTGCCAACTTCGCCAAGCCCCGTGTCACGAAAGCAGAAGTAAAAGCATGGAAAAGCAGTCCCAAGGACTTGCGGTTAATAAAAAAGATTCATACAAAAGGAACTGTAGTATTAACTCCGGGAATGTTAAAACAACAAACGAAAGGAAGCGTAAAACTTACGCGTATGTAAGATTTACTTAACCGATGTAAATGCAAGTATTTTTCAGTGTACGTTTTCAGTAGGCACTACGAAAACTGCATACTCCGAATGATTAAAACTTATTTTTAAATTTAAGTAAAAGGCTTGCTTGTATGACACTGTTTTTAATCTGTAGAAGAATCCTGCGCAAATCTTTAAAACCTTACGCTGTAATCCATAACTTACTCCTATACACTGTTGCAAATGTTTAACCTATGTATACTCTATTTCTTTTTCCTTTCGTTTTTAAATTTTATCACCATCCTGTGAAGTACTTAACGTATCACATCGTGATTACTTCTGCCGTCTCCGCGTGAATGGCAGCCATGTTTTCTCTTATAGGCCTTCTGCTGAAAATATGGCAAAAATCGTCAAATTTATGGGGTTGGGAACAGTTTGCATGAACGACAAGCGTCTTTTATGGAACCACAGCAATTAATGCAAACAAAATGTTTCTTCAATGAAATGAGGGAATAAAACAATTTCCCTATACATGATCAGAGATCTTGGCCTTAGTGGAAGATTTACTGCACATTAATTACCCACTATTGTTTCCTGAATGAAATTGTATGTATACGGTGTATATTTGTATCTGGCAGCTGAGTAGGGTTTCCTGTCCCGTTCTTATTGTCCATGTCACTGTTGTTAGGCACGACATGATGAAACTGCTAGGCTGTGTCGCGTAGACTGCTTGGCATCCAGATGCGTTTGTGGGATCGTATATTGGAGAAGACGAAACGAACCGTCTCGTAAGATTTAACAGGTAACCCACGACTGACGCCAGACAGAGCATAATCATCAGCAGCTGGCACGGTGCCTTCTCGACAACTTGGGTGTACGGCTTCGTGGCGTCTGCTCAAAATGGTTCAAATGGCACTGAGCACTATGGGACTTAACATCTGAGGTCATACGTCCGTTAGACTTAAAACTACTTAAACCTAATTATACCTAAGGACATCACGCACAGCCATGCTTGAGGCAGGATTCCAACTTGCGACATTAGCAGCAGCGCGGTTCCGGACTGAAGCGCCTACAACCGCTCGGTCACAGAGGCCGGCCGTGACGACTGCGCCACCCTCGAATCCGACTATCAGCTCTTATCAACTGAAATCGGGACTCATCCGACAACGCCATGGTTTTTTGTTGTCTACGGTCCAACCGATATAAACATGAGCACAGAAGAGGCGCTCCACGCGATGTCGTACTGTTAGCTAAGGTACTCGCGTCGGTCGTCTGCTGCCATAGAACCATTAACGCAAATTTCGCCACACTGTCCTAACGAGAACGTTCGCTGTACATCCCACATTGATTTCTGTGTTATTTCGTATAGTGTTGCTTGTCTGTCAGCACTGAAAACTCTACACAAGCGCAGCTGCTCTCGGTCTTTACGTGAAGGCCGTTGGCCACTGCATTGTCCGTGGTCTTATTGCTTGAAATTTGGTATGCTCAGAACACTCTTAACACTGCTGATCCCGGAATACTAAATTCCTTAACAATTTCCGAAATGGAACATCCCATGCGTCTATCTCCAACTGTCATTCAGCGTTCATAGTCAGTAAATTCCCGTCGTGCGGCCATAATGACATCTGAAAACTTTTCAAATGAATCACCTGAGTACATAAGAAGGCTCCAGAATGAACCGCCCTTTTATGACTTGTGTACATGATACTACCGCCATCTATATATTTGCAGATCGCTAGCCCATGACCATTGTCACGTCTCGAAGCGGTCCGCGCTACAGAAGGCTTGTGACCCCGGGTCGCATTAATATGACTGGACAGTGTATTTCAGGCGGAAATGCCACAGGTAGTATCTAGCTGAAGAAACAGAGAGCGAAGTTTCAGTTAAACACCACAGCATATGCAGAATGAAAATTCTGGGAACAACCCCCAGGCTGTGGCTAAGCCAACTCTCCGCAATATCCTTTTTTTCAGGAATGCTAGTTCTGCAAGGTTCGCAGGAGAGCGTCTGTAAAGTTTGGAAGGTAGGAGACGAGGTACTGCCAGAAGTAAACCTGTGAGGGCGGGGCGTGAGTCGTGCTTGGGTAGCTCAGTTGGCAGAGCACTTGCCCGCGAAAGGCAAAGGTCCCGAGTTCGAGTCTCGGCCCGGCACACAGTTTTAATCTGCCAGGAAGTTTCACCACAGCATATGGTTTCCTGACATCCATCCACACTAAAAACTGGTTTAAGCAGACGAGAACTACTTCAGATCTTTGCGACAGTCCTTTATGCCAGATGTCGAGAAAGGCATGTTGTCGGACTAAGGCTTGTGGCTACTCTTACGGGAAGATACTGTTGGTTGCCTTGCCGTAAACAGGCCTATTACAACAACACTTGCCTGCCTGACAAAAGCATCTGAAGTAACAATACGCTTGTGCATAGTGAAAAATTAAAGTCCTGTTGAAGCTGTGTCCCACGAAATTTGTTTAACTCACTTATTATATGGTAGTACACTCTTTACTATTATATCCACGGAGTCAAATACCTATGAATAGATTGTTTTCGATAACAGTTTCTAAATCATGTATAACCTCCCTCTAGGTACAATGTAGCTTTGAAATCATACATGCGATCGCAGAGCTTTGGCTGTCATCGTGAGAGATAAATGGTTCAAACTATTTACATTTTTGTCGCAAACGGCCAAGTATTATTGCTGCAAGTGGGAGCCTAAGCAGGAGGCACACCACTTCGTCCCAATTACGATCAATTAATCTAATTATTGGTATATTTGTGTGGATCGTCGGGGATGATGAACATATTCGAGAACAATGTGGGTTGAACAAGCGGTTTTTAGTGCTAAAGATGTTCTTGGTTTATCATGTCCCGTTCAGTAATCGTTCAACAAACACTAGAGCCGTACGATCGCTACAAGCTGTGATATAGCACATCACGATGTATGGTGTCGGTCCTGTATGTAGCTCCTTGATACTCCTCAGTAAATTATTACCTACAGGTCATGACACTGGCGTATCGCCATCATTTAAGGGCAAGACGTTGTGCCTCAATCATCTTTCGCTACAATGCCAGAGTGGCTCTGCACGGCGTTTTGCAGTGGGTGACGTTCTTCTTCCATGCCCTGTTTCCAGCAAACGTTTGCCAATGTTCTTAGCTGACACTCCTGGGAAAAAGATATGGATCCTAATTTGCGCTTCAGTTGTCGTTTGAGAAGATATACCTTTCCTTATGGTAATGAATCTTCACGCCACTTCAGTCCAGAAGCAGAACAGCATTTTCCTTTGACTACCAGCACTAATATTTATGTACAGCTTATGATATAATTTCATAGTCGGTTATCGATTACTAAAACAAATTCGATCTCAATACCTAGCAAGAAACTCTTTGACTCTTATCTAAATTTGTATCATGTGAATTCCATTTCTTTTCGTCTGCGTAGGACGTATTCATAACAACAGCTCAACCTTGGTGATTTCATAGGTATCATACAGTCCTTCTGAAATTGTATTTTGGGATTCCTGTAAGAAATCAATATTTCTAGTGTCGAAACTTGTTGTGTACCAAGCAACAAATACCATAGCAAAGGCACTGTTTTCCGCTACCATGGATAACTGGGCTGAATTAATAGTAGCATTCAGTTACTATATCCACAAAAAGACAGTTAAATGGATATCCTCATAATTTCTTACCGTGAACTGAGGAATACAACAACTAAAGACAGTACTAGTATAATATGTTTCATATGGGACATACTCATTTCACTAACACCAAAATTGTGTCACATGTTAACAAAGATAACTATACAGCCATATTAAAAAATCGATTAACCGACTGATTTTAAAAGGAACATTTATTCAGTTGATGCTGGAGGGTAAATATCATGTTTTACACACATACTGTAATCCAAACAAATCAGCTGAACTAATATTACTAAAATATAAATCATAATTTCAAATTCTCCATAACTTTGAAAATATTACAGACGAGCAAGATCTAAGACCAGTTTTGGAATCAGCTTGAAAATTTTGTTAAGGAGAGCTACTCTGCACATTTTTTGGCGATGGTTTAAAATTTTGTATAAATTACATTTACTTTAATTCGCTAAGGTGGAAAAAGGGTTCTGGAAATAACAGTGGATTCAGATATGGTTACTGCCACATCTATATATAGGGTGATCGTAATTAAAGTTAAACTTTCAAAACGCTTGTAGAAATAACACCGCTGGTCAGAATGACGTCAAATTGCAACATAATGTTAACGGAGAGGGGGAAAACGTATGGCAGAAGAAAAAGAAAAGTGTGAAAACTGATCAATAGATGGCGCTCTCTGTGTCAGAATACGTAAATGAAAATACCTGTCATAATCACGACTCATTGAAGTTGGTATAAATACGCCGGGTACAGGCTTTTCCTCCTTTGGAGTCTGTGACAATCGTCATGACTGTGTCTCAATGCAGGATCGCGCTCTGCTTGTAAAGCAGGAATTAGGACTCTGTACACGTCGTTCTGCAGAATTTCCGCAAACCGAAGGGTTCGATGACTGCCATGGGCCTGCAGAAAATTATTCGGAAATTCGAGAAGACGGTTTCTCTATCTGTGCAACCTGGTAGAGGGAAGAAACGAATTGATTCGACGTCAGTGGAAGCAGTGGTTACAGCAATGCAAGAGCAGAAGAGTGGTGGTGTTTAAACGTGTAGTGCACGGAGAATTGCCCGAACATTGGACATACCCGTCAGCACGGTGCGTAAAATCCTACGAAACATCCTTCTTTGTATCCACTCAAAAATACTAATGTGCACGAGTTGATTCCTGTTGGCCTACCAGCAAGACAGACCTTAGCTTTAGAATTTCTTGCTCGCCTGGAAGTGAACAATGACTGGCGACGGAAGATACTGTGGACAGATGAAGCCCACTTCCATCTGACAGGATATGTAAATACACAGAATTGTCGAATATGGGAATCATGGGAATCGGAAAATCCACACGCAAATCAACCACTACCACTTTATCCTGAAAAAGTCACTGAGTGGTGCGGGTTTGCGGTATCTACATCTACATCTACATCTACATCCATACTCCGCAAGCCACCTGACATTGTGTGGCGGAGGGTACCCTGAGTACCTTTATCGTTTCTCCCTTCTATTCCAGTCTCGTATTGTTCGTGGAAAGAAGTGTTGTCGGTATGCCTCTGTGTGGGGTATCATCTCTCTGATTTCATCCTCATGGTACCTTCGCGAGATGTAAGTAGGAGGGAGAAATATACTACTTGACTCCTCGGTGAAGGTATGTTCTCCAAACTTCAACAAAAGCCCATACCGAGCTACTGAGCGTCTCTCCTTCAGAGTCTTCCACTGGAGTTTATCTATCATCTCCGTAACGCTTTCGCGATTACTAAATGATCCTGTAACAAAGCGGGCTGCTCTCCGTTGGATGTTCGAGTATAATGACTTTTCTGGAGACCAGAAATCTATTCTGTAGGAATCAGCATCGGTTTCGAAAAAGACGGTCATGTGAAACCCAGCTCGCGCTATTCGTCCACGAGACTCAGAGGGCCATAGACACGGGTTCACAGATAGATGCCGTGTTTCTTGACTTCCACAAGGCGTTCGATACATTTCCCCACAGTCGTTTAATGAACAAAGTAAGAGCATGCGGAATATCAGACCAATTGTGTGATTGTATTGAGGAGTTCCTAGGTAACAGAACGCAGCATGTCATTCTCAATGGAGAGAAGTCTTCCGAAGTAAGAGTGATTTCAGGTGTGCCGCAGGGGTGTGTCATAGGACCGTTGCTATTCACAATATACATAAATGACCTTGTGGATGACATCGGAAGTTCACTGAGGCTTTTTGCAGATGATGCTGTGGTGTATCGAGAGGTTGTAACAATGGAAAATTGTACTGAAATGCAGGAGGATCTGCAGCGAATTGACGCATGGTGCAGGAATGGCAATTCAATCTCAATGTAGACAAGTGTAATGTGCTGCGATTATATAGAAAGATAGATCCCTTATCATTTAGCTACAAAGTAGCAAGTCAGCAACTGGAAACAGTTAATTCCATAAATTATCTGGGAGTACGCATTAGGAGTGATTTAAAATGGAATGATCATATACAGTTGATCGTCGGTAAAGAAGGTGCCAGACTGAGATTCATTGGAAGAATCCTAAGGAAATGCAATCCGAAAACAAAGGAAGTAGGTTACAGTACGCTTGTTCGCCCACTGCTTGAATATTGCTCAGCGGTGTGGGATCCGTGCCAGATAGGGTTGATAGAAAAGATAGAGAAGATCTACATCTACATCCATACTCCGCAAGCCACCTGACGGTGTGTGGCAGAGGGTACCCTGAGTACCTCCATCGGTCCTCTCTTCTATTTCAGTCTCGTATTGTTCGTGGAAAGAAGGATTGTCGGTATGCCTCTGTGTGGGCTCTAATCTCTCTGATTTTATCCTCATGGTCTCTTCGCGAGATATACGTAGGAGAGAGCAATATACTGCTTGACTCTTCGGTGAAGGTATGTTCTCGAAACTTTAAGAAAAGCCCGTACCGAGCTACTTATCGTCTCTCCTGCAGAGTCTTCCACTGGAGTTTATCTATCATCTCCGTAACGCTTTCGCGAGTACTAAATGATCCTGTAACGAAGCGCGCTGCTCTCCGTTGGATCTTCTCTATCTCTTCTATCAACCCTATCTGGTGCAGATCCCACAATGATGAGCAGTATTCAAGCAGTGGGTGAACAAGCGTACTGTAACCTACTTCCTTTGTTTTCGGATTGCATTTCCTTAGGATTCTTCCAATGAATCTCAGTCTGGCAGCTGTTTTACCGACGATCAACTTTATATGATCATTCCATTTTAAATCACTCCTAATGCGTACTCCCAGGTAATTTGATTGATGTTTTTTATGCGGTTTTTGGCCTCAGGACGATTAAAAACCGACTTTTCCACCTGTACACCCATGCACACTGAGTAGTACAGTTTGTTTGAATCAAACGTACACCTTAAACATTGTTATATGAATCGTTTGTCACTTGTAGTCGACCACTATTAAATTATGATGCTTATAGGGGTATCTATTGCTAAATTTTGTAACTATTTATTTTTCTTCTCCCATACGTTTTCCCCCTTCTCCGATAAGATTCCGACCAGTGGTGTTATTTCTATAGCGGTTTGAAAGTTTACCATTAATTATAATCACCCTGTACATTCAACCAGATTAATATGCAAATAAAGTTATATTCAGACTGTTTAATTCTAATATGAAGTAGATATTTATATTTCATTTCTGTGACTTGGCATCCCTTAAACTAGTAGTGAGAGGAATATCATTTAAATAGATTTCAGACAGACGCCAAAGCGCATTTCCGAGTGAACTCGTAACATCTAGTTTCGGACTATTTTGCATCTGCATCGATATTTCTATGTCTTGTCAATTTCTAATGTTGCTTCTGTAGAGTGTTGTACTGTGCTGGAAATTCTTTTCACTAGTATACATATTTCAGTTATGTGAACTTTTTGAACAATGTTGTTTAAATCGTGCTTGTGGGTTTAGATAACTACAAGAATGATTGTTATATATTATACTGTAAGTGACTTGGTCCATACTTAGGGAACGTAGGGTTGAACGTAAAAGATGTGGGGAATCCCAATAGCTACGAAAGTTGCTTGACGGATTGGAAAAGGTGTGGTTGGCCCACAACTGGCAACTCGTTCTTTGTGATGGGTAAGCAGTCTGGACTGAGCAATATTGTGGTTAACATCCCACTGGCAGTAGCGAATCATTGTGGCTCATGTTCTTGGAGTTGAGGGCAGAGGAGTTTAAGAGCAGTATTTATGGGCCTCAGGTGCTGCATTTGGTGATACTATTATCATGGCATGGATTTTGGCCCTATAAAAATATAATTCTGACTCCAAGAAGATCTGTAACAGGGCGAGGCCAACAGTACTTCCATGACTGCATCGTTGGACCAGGTATTTGTGAAATTTGGTTGATTTTAATAATAATTGTGGTGTTGCTAAAAACTCTATCTTACACCCGTAATTATCTCAAATGAAAAGCCTGCACAGGAATCCTATCCTAGTGAATTTAATTCCGAGTGTCTTAATTTATTATGGAAAGACTTATTCGGCAACTGGAAAAAGGTTGTGATTGCTTTCTTATGAGTGGAGTTATACTGTTTAAAACTCAGTTTTATAGTTTGAGAAACATTTCACTTCCAGTGCATTTTTAAATCAATCTGCAGTCATTTTCTTAAATAGTTTGTCTTACTTGAAAAGCCGCCTGATAATAATAAAGTTGTTAGTTAAAAGAACAATAACACTGATCTGAAGTGAAAAAGATCATTAACTGTTGCATTTATGCTCTTTGATCAGAATTAATAAGTTTTATCAGTGTTCATTGCATGAGAAAGTGCTTGAGCTCGAATTTAATGTTGTGTGGGGTATTTCCACAACCAACTATATTTTGAGTAGGTGAAAAGACTGCTTATCAAAGCACATTTGTTATTTAAAGCTTTATAGTTTGTTGTTATTTACTTAATTAATAATTACTGATGAGAATATTAAACATTTCTCATAAATTCTCATAAATACTTGTACAGTTTTGTTAATGAGCATGGTTCTTCAGACAATTAAGGGTACGGGCCTTCATGTGCTAGGCTAGTTAGTTAATGAAGCAAAGCAAAGGCTCCTTCAGATCCAGTGTACTTAGATTTGCATACTGTATAATTGCTTCAAACTGAGCCAAAGAAAGAAATATTTAGCAGGTAGAGAACTTGCCTACGAAAGGCAAAAGTCCCGTGTTGAAGTTTTGGCCCTGCACACAGTTTTAATCTCCCAGTAAATTTTAATATTTACTGTGTTAGATATTCTAGTGCAAGCTGGTTAATGCAGAGGCACAGAGACCCTGTAGTAAGCTATAATGTTACAGATTATGATCATTAAGTGACCCCCTGATTTAAGTCAGAATCATTTCTTGCTCTTCTCTGTCTAGTATTGCTATTAATTTTATGTGTGTTGGTGATTGGTTCTATAAACTGCTGCATATAGTTCATTTAAGGTACATGCTACTGAGAGGCATATGTTACTGCTTGCTATCTCATTGGCTACTAACTTTCATGTTAGTAGTACATTTATCTGTAAGGTTAGGTTACTGTGTTGTTGTGTGGATAGATATAAATAAAGAGTCTAGTGTGTGTGTCAAGGAAGGTTAGGTTAGCTTTAGCACTGCCTGCTGCTTGATTATATTGCTTAACACCAGAATGCCTAGTTAGGCTCCTGCCCAAAGTAGACATTACGACTTGCTTTTGTTCTGGGGGAAACTCTGTTCCTGACACACCTGTTGGTTATACTCTGATGGAATGTTTCGTAAGCGAACCCAAGTCTGAGTGTTCTGTTCTCATTAGGTTATCTCAAGGTCACAACTTTCTTTCCTCGCAGAGTTTTAACGTTAGCATCGATTTCCGTGTAAGGTGGTCTTTTTTACCGTTACTGGGTCACTGCACGCTGACGTGAAACATAGGCCTTGATTTCGTTAATGTGCTGACCACGTACAATGATGTGGCAAAGGTCATGGGCTAGCGATCTGCAAATATATAGATGGCGGTAGTATCACGTACGCAAGGTATAAAAGGGCAGTTCATTGGCGAGCTGTCATTTGTACTCAGGTGATTCATTTGTAAAGGTTTCAGATGTCATTATGGCGGCACGACGGGAATTTACTGACTATGAACGCTGAATGACAGTTGGAGCTAGACGCATGGGATATTCCATTTCGGAAATCGTTAAGAAATTTAGTATTCCGGGATCAGCAGTGTCAAGAATGTTCTGAGAATACCAGATTTGAAGCATTAATATCACGGAGAATGCAAGCCCGACGGCCTTCACGTAACGACCTTGAGCAGCTGCCCTTGCGTAGAGTTTTCAATGTTGACAGACAAGCAGTGCTATACGAAATAACACAGAAATCAATGTGGGATGTACAACGAACGTTCTCGTTGGGACAATGTTGTGAAATCTGCGTTAGTGGTTCTATGGCAGCAGACGACCGACACGAGTACCTTAGGTAACAGTACGACATCGCCTGGAGCGCCTCTACCGTGCTCATGATAATATCGGTTGGACCGTAGACAACAGGAAAACCGTTGCCATATCGGATGAGTCCCGATTTCAGTTGATAAGAGCTGATAGTAGGGTTAGAGGGTGGCGCAGTCGTCACGGCCGGCCTCTGTGACCAAGCGGTTGTAGGCGCTTCAGTCCGGAACCGCGCTGCTGCTACGGTCGCAGGCTCGAATCATTTCTTGCTCTTCTCTGTCTAGTATTGCTATTAGTTTTATGTGTGTTGGTGATTAGTTGTATAAACTGCTGCATATAGTTCATTTAAGGTACATATTGTTGAGAGGCATATGTTACTGTTTGCTATCTCACTGGCCATTTGTGCTCCTTCGAAGTTAGTAGTACATTTATCTGCAAGGTTGGGTTACTGTGTTGTAGTGTCAACAGATATAAATAAACAGTTAAGTGTGTGTATTGAGGTTACAGGGGAGTTGTGGCGCCCTGGAAATATTCTAAGTTCGGAGTTGTCCCCTGGACGGGCCGCGGCCCGGCAGCAACCACTTGGTGCCCAACGTTAGCTGAGCATGAGGGGTAGCCTCAGTGGGTGGTCCAGCCGTGTGGCTGGGTGTTCCATGGCGACGATGTGTCGATGGAGAAGACATGCCGGGAACGCCTAAGATGGCGAACTTTGTCAAACCTTAATGGCAGACATTTCACAGTTCGTATAGAAATTAATAGTAGCCAGATGAATCACGCTACCTCAAAAAGAAACATGTACATTTACCATTATTTGCACGAAGCTTCTGATGGTGTAATCAGATTTTCAATATCTTTAGTAGTTTTCAAGTTTAGTATCTGACTGTAAATTATACATCTAACACCCAACAACGAATTTCCGATTTTGCCGTTCGACGTGTCTTTAGAAAGCTGTTAGTGCAAACCTAACTTCGTATAATGTGCTGGCATGTAACTTGAATAGTACGTGAGTTATTGGAGGTCAAAGTGGCCGATTACTATCTATCGCATTAGGCCATAAGCACTCCACAGTGACACGAAAAAACCGTAGCAGCTTGCTTATAAATGTGTTTATTTGTCTATGTCTTTGTTTACAACCAAATTGCTTAAATATTTACTGTGTTTTAAAAGCTGGCCTACCTTTGTTTCTATTCATTTGACATATGTTTATTTCATTTGATTATGTATTTAATAATGTGAGTTAGAGCGTGTTTATGATCCAGCCGTAGGAATATTTATATAATTTCAAGTTATTTCAATGTAAATCCAGTATTTCTAAAGTGTTTCAATATGTTCATGAGTGTGAAGTGGCTTGGATACAGGGCGCAAGCCTCTTGCCAATCACAGTGCTAGTGAATGGGGAGTTCGAACAGCGCGGCGTGAGGTGCAGTACAGCTCAGGACACGGGAGGTGCTGGACGCGACGACGCGACGGACGGTCTGGAGAGGGACTTGGGGGAGTGTGGAGCGGTTTGCGCGTGGTCGCGGCAGATAGAAATACTATGGAGTGCTGACTTGTACACTTGTGAGATTTTCGTGGCTTCTACAATGAAGACGTATTGTGTGTTTAGAAGTGAATATCTCACGAACTTTGTTGTTGTTCATCACTAATTACTTGCAGCAGGAATCTATTGTATCCCTGTTACTCACCTTATATTTTATGTAATTGCTGGACCATCGACACTAATAAATGTTTAGCAGAAATATACCGCATTCTCAAAAGTACTTCTACTGTCGTACTCATCATTTAAAGTCGTTAAGATAGTACCTGCAGATTTTATTTAATTCCAATCTTTCATCTAGAAACTACTATTTTGCATTAAAAATTCGCAGTGGCCGACTGATAGGAACCTTCAACAATTCGATTCATGTGTATATTCACATTGTATACTGTAGACCCAGCAGTAGATGGCTTGTAATGCGGCAACTACGTATCCCAATCCCTAGACAACGAAACCAGGCAAAACTTTCAGTATTTCAACTCTGAGTCGGAGGGTATTGCTTGACACAAGAATGTCTAATTAGGCTGGCGACCGATATTAATACATAATATTACTACTTGCATTTGAGCTGTGAGAATGTGTGTTCCTGATGCACCTCTTTACTGTTGGTTATACTCTGCTGTAGTGTTTTGGAAAAGAATCGCAGTGTGATTGCTCTTAGGTTATCTCACGGTCAAAACTTTTTCAAAAATTCCACGCAGAGGTTTAACGTTAGCATCGATTGCCGTTTAAGGCAGTCGGCGTTAGCGTTACAAGCTGATGATGTGTTAGTTCATGTAGACATTCAATATTTTTAATTTGTGTGAACGTCATCTAAATGTATGATGTCAGTAGTGCAAAAAAAGCTGATTTGTGCTGTTAATGTGAAATTATTTGGCGAATTGCTTTGTGTAATAAATATTGTGAAATGGATACATGTTTTGGCGTATCAGTATTTAGATGGCATGTACTATGTGATTAAAAGTATCCGGAGACCTGGCTGAAAATGACTTACAAGTTCTTGGCGCTCTCCATCGCTAGTGCTGGAATTCAACATGGTGTTGGCCCACCCTTAGTCTTGATGACAGCTTCCACTCTCACAGGCTTACGTTCAGTCAGGTGCTGGAAGGTTTCTTGGCTAATGGCAGCCCGTGCTTCACGAAGTGCAGCACTGAGGAGAGGCATCGATGTCGGTTCGTGAGGCCTGGCACGAAGTCAGGGTTCCAAAACATCCCGAAGGTGTTCTATAGTATTCAGGTCAGGACTCCGTGCAGGACAGTGCATTACAGGGATGTTATTGTCGTGTAATCACTCCGCCACTGGCCTTGTATTATCAACAGGTGCTTGATCATGTTGAAAGATGCAATCATCATCCCCGAATTGCTCTTCACAGTGGGAAGCAAGAAAGTGCTGAGAACATCAGTGCAGGCCTGTGCTGTGATAGTGCCACGCAAAACAACAAGGGGTGCTAGGCCCCTCCATGAAAACCACGACCACACTATAACACCACCTACTCAGATTTTTGCTGTTGGCACTACACACACATTCACTGGTAATTTGCCACACCCACACCCTGCCGTCGGATCGTCACTTTGTGTACCGTGATTCGTCACTCCTCCAACGTTTTTCCACTGTTCAATCGTCCAATGTTTACGCTCCTTACACCAAGCGAGGCGTCGTTTGGCATTTACCGGCGTGATGTGTGGCTTATGAGCAGCTGCTCGACCATGAAATACAAATTTTCTCACCTCCCACCTTACTGTCATCGTACTTGCAGTGGATCCTGATGCAGTTTGGAATTTCTGTATGATGGTCTGGATAGAAGTTTGCCTGTTACCCATTATGACCCTCTTCAACAGTCGATTGTCTCTGTCAGTCAACAATCGAGGTCGGCCTGTACACTTATGTGCTGGATGTGTCCCCTTCACGTTTCCAGTTCACAGTGGACCTAGGGATGTTTAGGAGTGTGGAAATCTGACGTACAGACATATAACACAAGTAAAACCCAATCACCTGACCACGTTCGACGTCCATGAGTTCTGCGGAGCACCCCATTCTGCCCTCTCACGATGTCTAATGACTACTGAGGTCACCGATATGGAGTACCTGGCAGTAGGTGGCATCACAAAGCACCTAATATGAAAAACGGAAGGTTTTCGTGGTTTCTGGATACGTTTCATCACATAGTGTATAGTTATAGACACTTGACAGCACAAGCGAACTGTAGGTCTAAAAAATTGGAACTGACTCTTCTTCTTCTTCTTCTTCTTCTTCTTGTCTTTCTTCATCATCCTTGGCCTGCCCATTTCACTACGAGTTCACCTCTGTTATACGGGTTTGGCAACGTTAGTGACATCAGGTGACCAGATGACTTTCCTGAGGCCACCATTTCCCTGGAGTTGGAATTTGTGTATCTCATGTATCTGTGTCTAGAGTAAATCCCATGTTAAAGTGCGACATGGTTTCTGAATGTTCTCACTGTGTTTATCTGAGTTGGGACGTTGGTATCAGACCGACATTTACCCAGCTGGATGTGGGAAAGCACCTAAATACCTCCTTCAGATTGTCTGACTCACCACCCGTCTTCGTTAATTCACGAGACGGATACGATCTGGTATGTGGAGCATTAGTGCGCTCACTTTTCTGGGCAAGTAAACCTGGAAATGACTGTAGCTAGTTTCATTCATCACACGATACTGACGAAATCTAAAAGTAGGATTTGTGGTACCATTGACTGGGGTTGCGAATTTATATTATTGATACAAGCATTGAAAACATCACAGCAGGGAACTATGTATAGGCAGTGCCGGATGAAGCAAGCGCGGGGCCCGTAGCAAATTCTGACAAGGGGCCCTGTTTTTTTTTTTTTAGGTTGTATGGTTTATGATATAAAATATAACTTTTCTCGATTTAATTTCGGCAAATTCACAAATAATACAAGTTGGATCAGTGTCTCTGACCAAGTCGTATTCAATGTTCATTATACTGAGATCATTTAGATGTTCCTGTCCCATCGTATTTTTTAATTCGTTTTTAATGCGCTTTAACGTTGAAAAAGAACATTCTCCATTGCAGCTGGTGATCATAAAAGATAAGTAAATGCGTAAGGCTATTTCTACATTTGAAAAAGACTATCCTTACGAATTTTCCATTCAAAATTTGCAAATTTGTACTTCCAAAGCTTCTTTCTTTTTTCTGTCAATGGCAGCAGCGATATCTGTTTTCAGAAGCTCAGCGAACTGTACCATTTCGTCACACAGCGACTCTTCTAAATCATCTGGGTAAGTATTCATGATATTAGGAGTTCTTTTGAAGATCTCCTCTGCAGTAAGTGATTTAAAGTCCCGTAATATTCCAAAAACATTAGTCAGGTGATGGTATTTTCCCATACATTTAGCTAATGCAGTCAGTACATTGTCAATTACCAATACCTGAAATTCAAAATGTTCTTCAAGTGTTTGATTTTCTACAACTCCAACGAGTGTAGTTGACCCACTAAAATGGTCGTACTTTTTATTTCGTCTGTGTCATCTTGAAGTTTGTTGCTGATATTTCTTCACAAGTTGTCAGGGATTTGGCTTTTGCCTCAGTTTCTGAAAATGTGAATTTCATTTTTTGGATATATTCATGTCAGGATTTATAAAGTGCATATCCGGTGCTCAGATGTTTATCAGACGACTGATGCGAAACGCTAGTCGCTTGCAAGCGTTCTAGCAGTCTGTTCCATGCGAAACACTTTATTCCTGTTTCCAACTAATCAATTTTCAAACCCAGCCCATAATCCTGATTGCGGCACTCTACCTTTTGATGCATGTTAATAGATATGTCTTTCAAAACTTGTTTGACCGTATGAAAACCAAATAAACGCGCCTTTGTAGCATCAACCTTTTCAAAATCGCAATTTTAGTTCAAATGGTTCAAATGGCTCTGAGCACTATGCGACTTAACTTCTGAGGTCATCAGTCGCCTAGAACTTAGAACTAATTAAACCTAACTAACCTAAGGACATCATACACATCCATGCCCGAGGCAGGATTCGAACCTGCGACGGTAGCGGTAGCTCGGTTCCAGACTGTAGCGCCTAGAACCGCACGGCCACACCGGCCGGCGCAATTTTAGTACTATCGTTTTTCAATGCTTTCAAAAGAAGGTCCCATAGATAGATAGAAGAGGAAAAAAATGTATAGAGGCTTTCAAGGAAATCAAAGAAAATGGATGCTTCTGTACAACATTCTGCAGCACACTTGGCGATCAAATTTAGCGAATGTGAAAAATATGGAACACATTCAGCGTACTTATTTATATCTTCAAATCGTGCATCTAAGCCGATGTACCTGCCACCCATGTTACTGGCAATGTCATAGCTTTGCCACAGACAGTCTTTGATATTACTGCCATTCTCTATAATAAAAGGTAGTAAGCTTTGGGAGAGTTATTCAGCAGTATGACCGTCCATATCCAAAAACTTCACAAATCTTTCCACTGATCCGGATAGTGGGACATAGTGCACTATCAGAGTCAGTTGGTCTACATCTAAATCTACATTTATACTCCGCAAGGCACCCAACGGTGTGTGGCCGAGGCACTTTACGTGACACTCTCATTACCTCCCTTTTCTGTTCCAGTTGCGTATGGTTCGCGGGAAGAACGACTGTCTGAAAGCCTCCGTGCGCGCTCGAATCCCTCTAATTTCACATTCTTGATCTCCTCGGGAGGTATAAGTAGGGGGAAGCAATATATTCGATACCTCATCCAGAAACGCACCCTCTCGAAACCTGGCGAGCAAGTTATACCGCGATGCAGAGCGCCTCTCTTGCAGAGTCAGCCACTTGAGTTTGCTAAAAATCTCCGTAACGCTTTCACGGTTACCAAATAATCCTGTGACGAGACGCGCCGCTCTCTTTCGATCTTCTCTATCTCCTCTGTCAACCCGATCTGGTACGGATCCCACACTGATGAGCAATACTCAAGTATAGGTCAAACGAGTGTTTTGTAAGCCACCCCATTTGTTGATGGACTACATTTTCTGAGGACTCTCCCAATGAATCTCAACCTGGTACCCGCCTTACCAACAATTAATTTTATATGATCATTCCACTTCAAATCGTTCCGCACGCATACTCCCAGATATTTTACAGAAGTAACTGCTACCAGTGTTTGTTCCGATATCATATAATCATACAATAAAGGACCCTTCTTTCTATGTATTCGCAATACATTACATTTGTCTATGTTGAGGGTTAATTGCCACTCCCTGCACCAAGTGCCTATCGGCTGCAGATCTTCCTGTATTTCGCTACAACCGCCCAATGCTGCAACTTCTCTGTATACTACAGCATCATCCGCGAAAAGCCTCATGGAACTTCCGACACTATCTACTAGGTCATTTATGTATATTGTGAAAAGCAATGGTCCCATAACACCCCCTTTGTTGATGGACTACATTTTCTGAGGACTCTCCCAATGAATCTCAACCTGGTACCCGCCTTAGCATCAATTAATTTTATATGATCATTCGATTTCAAATCGTGCCGCATGCATAAATACGTGTACGTTGGGCCAGAAACACATCAGATTTGCCCAGTAATTCTAACAACCCTAAACAATCTCCATTGTAGGGTGAACCAACAATTTCATCACTACCTCGAAATGCTAGCCATTGCTCAGGTAAAAAACTTATAACTGCAACAGTACCTACAAAGAGTGTTCCCTAGCACTTTTTTTCGCTCTCAATTTGGTTTACAAGTTGAGAATCGACACGTACATCCTTGTTTTTTAGAACTAACAGGAAAATTTTCTATGCGAACTGCTTTCTTCAAGATTTTTCAGCAACATACACTCCTGGAAATTGAAATAAGAACACCGTGAATTCATTGTCCCAGGAAGGGGAAACTTTATTGACACATTCCTGGGGTCAGATACATCACATGATCACACTGACAGAACCACAGGCACATAGACACAGGCAACAGAGCATGCACAATGTCGGCACTAGTACAGTGTATATCCACCTTTCGCAGCAATGCAGGCTGCTATTCTCCCATGGAGACGATCGTACAGATGCTGGATGTAGTCCTGTGGAACGGCTTGCCATGCCATTTCCACCTGGCCCCTCAGTTGGACCAGCGTTCGTGCTGGACATGCAGACCGCGTGAGACGACGCTTCATCCAGTCCCAAACATGCTCAATGGGGGACAGATCCGGAGATCTTGCTGGCCAGGGTAGTTGACTTACACCTTCTAGAGCACGTTGGGTGGCACGGGATACATGCGGACGTGCATTGTCCTGTTGGAACAGCAAGTTCCCTTGCCGGTCTAGGAATGGTAGAACGATGGGTTCGATGACGGTTTGGATGTACCGTGCACTATTCAGTGTCCCCTCGACGATCACCAGAGGTGTACGGCCAGTGTAGGAGATCGCTCCCCACACAATGATGCCGGGTGTTGGCCCTGTGTGCCTCGGTCGTATGCAGTCCTGATTGTGGCGCTCACCTGCACGGCGAGAAACACGCATACGACCATCATTGGCACCAAGGCAGAAGCGACTCTCATCGCTGAAGACGACACGTCTCCATTCGTCCCTCCATTCACACCTGCCGCGACACCACAGGAGGCGGGCTGCACGATGTTGGGGCGTGAGCGGAAGACGGCCTAACGGTGTGCGGGACCGTAGCCCAGCTTCATGGAGACTGTTGCGAATGGTCCTTGCCGATACCCCAGGAGCAACAGTGTCCCTAATTTGCTGGGAAGTGGCGGTGCGGTCCCCTACGGCACTGCGTAGGATCCTACGGTCTTGGCGCGCATCCGTGCGTCGCTGCGGTCCGGTCCCAGGTCGACGGGCACGTGCACCTTCCGCCGATGTACTGTGGAGACCTCACGCCCCACGTGTTGAGCAATTCGGCGGTACGTCCACCCGGCCTCCCGCATGCCAACCATACACCCTCGCTCAAAGTCCGTCAACTGCACATACGGTTCACGTCCACGCTGTCGCGGCATGCTACCAGTGTTAAAGACTGCGATGGAGCTCCGTATGCCACGGCAAACTGGCTGACACTGACGGCGGCGGTACACAAATGCTGTGCAGCTAGCGCCATTCGACGGCCAACACCGCGGTTCCTGGTGTGTCCGCTGTGCCGTGCGTGTGATCATTGCTTGTACAGCCCTCTCGCAGTGTCCGGAGCAAGTATGGTGGGTCTGACACACCGGTGTCAATGTGTTCTTTTTTCCATTTCCAGGAGTGTATTTGCATTCTTGTAGTCATCTAATCCGTCTTTCGTAAATCGTGGCGAGTGGTCAGAATCTGCCACTTTGCAAACAAAACAAAACAGTCGTCCTTTGCTTTCTGAATAGCATAAACAATCTCTTACGTAAGTTTTATTCGTTAGTTTGTATGTGAAAAATGATTTTCTACGGAATCTTGGCTTATCTTCCTTCTCATATATTTTCATTCAAGACAAAAAAACTACTGTTTATATGCTGAACTTCGCTTCTTCCTTTCATAATCCAATAATCTCCATCAAACTTGTTTTATCACTCACCAGTATAGTTACAATACATTTTACTTTCACTTTGGGTTCCTCTTGTACAATATGCAGTAACATCATAAGCCTGTAACATTTTTTCGACTTCTTTTTGTCTTGAAGATGAGGCCTCTGGGCCGATAGGACTTTCTATGCTTTTCAATTAAGTTTGGCTTGGAGACGATATGACTGAACTGAGAAGATTTCCCATCTGTTCAGTTGCTGTTTCACTTGTAGAAAACGTAACTACATCGGAAAAAATGGCATATTCTGATGAATCTTCTGTGGTATAACTATCATCCTTATGTCAGTCCCTGGTAGCTGAGTGGTCAGCGTGACGGAATCACATACCTAACGGCACGAATTCGATTTCCAACTGGCTCGGAGATTTTATCCGCTCAGGTACAGGGTGTTGTGTTGTCCTTATCATTCTCATTTCATCCGCATCGACACGCAAGTCGCCGACGTTGCGTCAACTCGAAAGACTTGGTGGGAGGCCCTAGCCATATGGCATTTCCATTTCCATCATCCTAACAGTCAACTACACCTTTTGTACTTCAGTTTCTGTATATTCGGCAAAATCATTCTCAACATTAAAAAACTCAGACAGTTTAGGTGTTTTAAATATAACAGCACGTGTCTGCCTCTCCTTTTCATCTCTCGTTTTACACTTCGCACTTCCAGAAGCGTAGTGGTGTCCGGCATCTCTCTGCCTGCTGCTCATAGTGGTTAGGTCGATATGTGTAGAAAGGAAACTTAGAAAATAAAATGGAACGCAACTATTTAATTGGATAGCGTAAAGCGTAAGTATCATAAATAATATATGTTCATTTTCTATTGAAGCTAGTGCCACTTGACAATGCAAATGCTAAGCTATATATACTGTATGAGAGTTTGTTCTAGGCGCTTCAGTTTGCACCCCCTCGACCGCTAAGGTCGCAGGTTCGAATCCTGCCTCGGGCATGGATGTGTGTAATGTCCTTAGGTTAGTTAGGTCTAAGTAGTTCTACGTTCTAGGGGACTGATGACCTCAGATGTGAAGTCCCACAGTGCGCAGAGCCATCTGAACCATTTGCACATCTTTAGATTACTAGTAATTAACGCTGTCAATAAAACATCATCCACTTGGATTCACTTGTTATATTTAATAAGGGAAGCACGCTGGTGAAATGTAGGCTCCCAAACTACCTAGCTTAAGAATGTGGGCCATATAGTGAAAGTACGTAGTTATGACACTGTATTCGTGCGCGCTAGTTATTCGTCACTCGCTTTACCACACTGCTGCCAGTTGAAGCCTAAGCGCGAAGTACATACGTAACCTTGACTTACCGGCTACACACGAGCTACAGTGTGGCAGTTCCTGGATTTTAATTAAAAGACGGTCAAATTGAAACGGCTGAATGTAAGATACCGAGAGCTAGTAAAGACATGACTGACTAAAATCATTATTTTCCGGCTATTTCACATGCAAATTAAAGTGTATGGGCTTTTCTTTACGCTCTTATTATTCATACTTTTCAGTTTCGTTGCAGATAAGGACAATGGACACTAAAATGAGGAGGTAAGTGATAATGAAGACTGTTCTGAAGATTTAAAATCATCAGTAATAGCTCGAGATGATAGCGAAGGCGGCGGAGGTTCAAGTCCTCCCTCGGTCATGGTTGTGTGTGTTTGTCCTTAGGATAATTTAGGTTAAGTAGTGTGTAAGCTTAGGGACTGATGACCTTAGCAGTTAAGTCCCATAAGATTTCACACACATTTGAACATTTTTGATAGCGAAGGAGTATAAGAAACGGTCCGTCACTTTTTGGAATACTAAAAAGAAGAGAATCTTTCTGGGTCGTTAAGAAGATTTTTTAATTATTGTATCAAAAACAGTCTGTAAATTAACAGTAAATATAGTAGAAAGCGATGTACGAGTATGTAAATGTTTTCATTGGTCAACATAATCGACCTACAAAAATTTAACATCCTATGCTACAATAACGTGACGGTACACGACGTTGACATATTGAGTAATGGGCCGTTATACCCACAATACAAGCGAGCCCATTTTTTAAAAAAATAATCTGTTACGAGGGTGTACGTACTCAATAAGAGTTCTACTGTGGTGCGAAAGGTAACCCATCTTACTACTTCAAAACATTTACACACGCGTGTAAACAGTCATATTTACTGTGTGTGAAGAATTTTTCAGCGACACCCTGCTACTATGCCTATGTGAGTTTTCAATAGACTGAATATGTATAAGCATATTTTCATTTTGGAAATCACCTATGGTCGCCCTCCTATCAGAAAGGGACGAAAGACGACAAACTCGCGCAGTCTGTGCGTCATTAATACTACGCAGGGTGAAAAGTATTTAAACTGACAAACTCTGGGTGGTTGTAGGGGACATCAAAACAAATATTTTTCCCTAATGTCATTTTTTTCTGTGAGGATTACTTAAGCCAGTGGAGGCCGTATTACGCTCTTCAGTTGTAGGCAACTGCTGTCCACCAGTGTAGTAGTGCATTGTCTCTCTTTACTGATGGAGCGATACACCTTGAGAGAGTACACTGATACGGTTGGTGCGTACTACGTAGCGCACCGCAACGGACGAGCTGCAGAG
This sequence comes from Schistocerca gregaria, assembly GCF_023897955.1. Lineage (NCBI taxonomy): Eukaryota > Metazoa > Arthropoda > Insecta > Orthoptera > Acrididae > Schistocerca > Schistocerca gregaria. Next base: position 842,932,819 of record NC_064931.1, read on the forward strand.
CGGGTTTATCAGCTACAATATCCTAATCGCCGTATCCCGCATCATAAAACCTTTGCTGCTGTGTACCAACGTTTGCGTGAGACCGGGTCATTTAGCAGATTACCTGGACAGGGACACCGCCACACGGTAAGAACGCTGCGATTTGAGGAAGCTGTCTTGCAGCATGTGGAGCGGGATCCTTCAATCAGCACTCGTGCAATTGCACGTAACATGGGGACGAATCAGACGAATGTAAGAACAGCCCTTCGAGAGCGATTGTTACGTCCATTTCACTTACATCGTGTCCACAACCTGGAAACAGTTGATTATCCACCCAGAGCACAGTTTTCGCAGTGGTACCTGGAACAGTGTGACAGGCATCCTACATTTCCATCCTCTGTGTTGTTTACCGATTAAGTAACGTTCGAGCGTGATGGAGTCTTCAACAAGCACAATTCGCATGTGTGGATTGAGAATCACCAACATGCCACAGTTACTAGCGCTCATCAAGTGCGGTTCTTCGTTAATGTGTGGGTCGGTGTTATTGGAGACTGTTTAATTGGGCCGTATCTGCTACCTAGGCCATTAAATGGCAGGCACTATTACAATTTTCTCACCAGAGCATTGCCAGAATTGCTGGAAGACGTCCCGCTCCCTACAACACAACGCATGTGTTTCCAACATGACGGGGCACCGGAACATTTCAGTCGTCGTGTGCGTCGATTCCTGGACCGACGGTTCCCAGAACCGTGGACTGGCAGAGGTGGTCCGGTACCATTGCCTGCTCGATCTCCAGGTATGTCCCCTCTGGACTTTTTGTGTGGGGAGTGATGCGCAAACTTGTTTATGCAACTACTGTTGCATCAGAAGAGTATCTGGATGCCCGGATAACAGCAGCAGCAGCAACAATTCAGGATACTCCTGGGGTTTTTGCCCGTGTCAGACAGAACATGATCCGAAGGTGTAACCTTTGTTTACGTGTCAATGGAGGCATTTTTGAAAATCTACTGTAATTGAAATTCGGTTGTGTTAATGTGTTGTTGGTTTAATTAATTTGCCGCCAGAGAAATCTTTCTCTACCGGTTTAGATACTCCTCATAGGAAAAAATGACATTAGCGAAAAATATTTGTTTTGATGTCCCCTACAACCTCCCAGAGGTTGTCGGTTTAAATACTTTTCACCCTGTATAAAGCTACACAACATGCCAACGGTATCTGCAGATCGACACTTGCTGTTGCCTTTGTTTCTACTTTTAAAATAATCAACGTGCATACTAGGGGCACGAAATGAGCAAAGTTTGTTTTATGAAGATCATATTTTAGTACACAGGTCATTTTATAGACAAGAAATACTGACGGATGTCGCGAGAAGAAGTGTTTCCTAAAATTATACAAGATTACAGTAGATTACTTTTCATTCCATAATAGTTTTCAGGTCACAAAATCTTGTCAATTAACGAAGAACATGGAACTAAAGAGTCTGCCGTTTCCGTAATGACGATAAAACTAGGTGGAAGAAGATTGCATACTGGTTTAGCGTTGTCTGTCTGGCTTTCTCCGGTTTTGTCTTCGCATTGGCCGCATTCAGGGCTGTCCATAGCTGGGAGGGACTGTCTGAGATAACACCGGACTTTCTTCTGTTGTCGGAGAAATTTGAATGATTGAAAACAACAAATTAATAAACACTCTTCGCTGAAAATTTTCTAAATGGTGACAGTTGTGTGCATAGTATCGTTCAACGGACATTAAAAAAGGCAGTGCTGCGCACTCCTAACAGCTCTCCTGTACACGAATTTTTCGCCACATCCCACGAAATATAGTTTTGAGACTGTTTACTTGCTTTATTAATCGGTAAATGGTGCCAGAGACATCTTTGATTTGTACATTTTTGTACTGCTTTTACTCGTGACTTCATCCGCGCATAAAAGAAGCCGGTGCGAGCGACGGCTCACAAAGCTTTGCCGTCTTGTCGTCACATTTGATTGTTTGCAGCAAGCGACAATATCCTATGGCGTGTAACAGCACGTGCTTTTATGGCAAAACTGCGATAACTTTGAATCTACCGGGCGTGTCAAAATGAATGCTGTGTCACATTTTAAGCTAGACCTACAAAAATACAACTCAAAATCGCATCCAATTCAGTGAATTAGTTTTTGCGTTGTGCGAGTACAGACATACACACCAAATATCTCCTACGTACAGGCATCTTGAAGTTACAATTTTACTATAGGCGTAAATTCACAATGCAGTGGAAAGTACTGAGTGTATGATTCAAAGAGTACCGGCTTATATGCAGCAAAGCTATGTTCAATACTGAATTATTTTCCCTGCTAATGTCTTGGGTAGCTGGGTGGACCTCGCTCCAGATCATCATCCTTTGAAAAATTGTTAGAGGAACCGTTAAGGGAACACTTCCTTTGAAATGTAAAGCTGACAATATTAATGTGAAGCACAGAATCAAGAGCTACAGCTTTCTTCAACTCTACGGATTTCTTAATCGAAAATTATTAACCTGTTATTATTAAAATAATTGTTTATCTAGTTACCTGTGTTCATGCTTCACGCTTAACATTCAGAGCAAAAGAGTGGGGTACTGCAACGTGCTAATGCTTCAAACGTACATCACAGACGGTCAAAGCTGCGCACTATCAAAATTATTGCTCAAATTTTGACGTAAAATCAAGGTTGTTATTTCACCAGTGGTTTGTTTTCCTATTTGAAATATCACGTCAAGTCGATGACTTTCCATTATGGAACTTAGAACTCTCAAGTCTATACCAGTGCTAAGGGTAAACAAATCCTGAGCGCTAAATAAATGTCTGCTGTATTCGAAATCATCAAAATAAAAACTAAGTGTTTTATGATGATAGCAAACACAAATAGCTAATTCCTACGTAGTTACATACTGAAAATCAACATATTTTTTATTTTTTAAACTCAGTATATATGAACAAACAAGGCCCTTGCCTTATGCTTCAGTGGTTCCCTCTTTTCAGTCAACAACTTTGGAATCACTATATAAAATCGATGTCACCCACTTAATAATCTTCTACTTTGTAAAAAAAGTTGACGATTAGCCTCCAAGCACTGATTGTTAGATGTCTCTATCTCTCGGGACTTAGGTCGACTGCACTTTTTGCATCGCAGTTGCTAACGTCAACACTCCCGCGCTTTTACATTTCTAATTGTTGAGCCGTGTAGCGCTGGTTGCATGCAAGGGATTTATTGCATGAACTAAATGTCACTAAGAAGCTGTTACTAGCCACCGAGGTTAGCTCCGACACACCGATTACCCTGGTCTTCACCGTGACGCCAGAAATATTATTAATCGAATGGCGGAATGTTGCGAACTTAACCAAATGGTGAGATAATTCACCTTTTTCACTAGTCGACTTGCAACAAATAAATGTTGTACTTGAAGTGACTGCGAAAAAAAAGAAAAAGCCCTAAATTGACAAGAGTTTTCACGCTCAGGAGCCCCCCCCCCCCTACCCCCTCCACCCTTCGCAGTTGGGGGAGCCCGTAGCATTTGCTAACTCCAACTACGTGGCTAGTCCGGCACTGCGTACATACCAAGATTATCTTACACTACAGTTATTTTATGATGAACACTATCCAGGAAAATACGGAGACATGGCTTAGCCATGTCTCCGCAATATCCTTTCTTTCAGGAGTGCTAGTTTTGCAAGGTTCGCAGGAGAGCTTCTGTAAAGTTTGGAAGGTAGGAGACGGATACTGCCAGAAGTAAAGCCGTGAGTACCGGGCGTGAGTCATGCTTCGGTGGCTCAGATAGTAGAGCATTTGCCCGCGAAAGGCAAAGGTCCCGAGTTCGAGTCTCTGTCGGGCACACAGTTTTAATCTGCCAGGAAGTTTCATATCAGCGCACACTCCGCTGCAGAGTGAAAATCTCATTCTGGAAACATCCCCCAGGCTGTGGCTAAGCCATGTCTCCGCAATATCCTTTCTTTCAGGAGTGCTAGTTCTGCAAGGTTCGCAGGAGAGCTTCTGTAAAGTTTGGAAGGTAGGAGACGGATACTGGCAGAAGTAAGGCTGTGAGTACCGGGCGTGAGTCGTGCTTCGGTAGCTCAGATGGTAGAGCACTTGCCCGCGAAAGCCAAAGGTCCCGAGTTCGAGTCTCGGTCGGACACACAGTTTTAATCTGCCAGGAAGTTTCACAATTGCTTTATTCACCTCTTAGCATCTTTACATGCAATCGGTGTCACTAAAAGCAAAAAAAAAAAAAAAAAACCTTGGGCAAATGTAAGTAATTACAAGAATATAATACAAGACAGGCACTGGGTACAATTAATTCAATAACGATAACAATAAATAAATACATACAAGAACAATTACGAAGCGGATGTACCGCATAGTTATGTGAATGACAAACAATTAAACAAATAAATAAGAATAGGTACAACACATGAATAAGGTAGTTACACAACATGACATACACATTTATAAAGTGAAGTCTGTTGCTTACATGCAGTTCACTTACAAAGGAAATGTAGGTCACTTGTCAAACACTCAAGTCCTTTCCTTTTCGTCCACATTATAACACTACGGTCTGCTACTGTTATACCATAACCTTCAAGTTGGAGAAGGTCGCATAATGAAACTATTTTGTTAAAGCAATTATGGTAGAAAGCAACAGTGCAGTGTTATCCTCTGAAATGAATATTGTTATGTTGACCGTGATGTACCTAACGGAGGTGGCTTATCGGAAGTAAAAGTCAGAATTACATAAATATTTAAACAGCTACAAACAATAATTTACCTGAAACTTCCTGGCAGATTAAAACTGTGTACCGGACGAGCCCACAGTTTTAATCTGCCAGGAAGTTTCATATCAGCGCACACTGCGCTGTAGAGTGAAAATTTCATTCTAGAAATAATTTACCTATCCACACTACCCAAATGATAATAAAAACCGTTCGCCAGCTTAATCAGACATAAGATGTTGACATTAAGAAAACTGCTAACAGTTATAGGAGGACAAGGCTATTCGCATAGATAAAACAGATAATGACATACACGTTTGCCTTCAAGGCTTGATCAAACTGAATGGTATCAATAATATTACTAGTAAAGTGCACTTTAGGAATATACAATTAAACATAGATTTAGTCCCACTTTTCACTTTCCTATTTGACATGAAGTGTGAATAAAGTTCACTGCAAAATTATAAATTGGGCACAGGTTTACTCTTTCTTTTACCAATTACTTTTCTACTTAGAATGAAAGTTGTATTTCACAAACAAATACTTTGTCATTGACCTTTGAATAAAAGAAGTTACTGTTTTCATAGAAAGTGGTCTTTCTGTTAATTGTTATGTATCGTAAGTACAATGTACAAATTGTGGATCCTGTTACACTATTAATATGCACTTTCAATACACAAGAGGAACAAGCAAAAAAAATGGCTCTGAGCACTATGGGACTTAACTTCTGAGGTCATCAGTCCCCTAGAACTTAGAACTACTTAAACCTAACTAACCTAAGGACATCACACACAGCCATGCCCGAGGCAGGATTCGAACCTGCGACCGTACCGGAGGAACAAGCATTTAGTAAGCATGAGTATATAGCTTCCCACAGTTACAGTTCTCAACCATTACTGCAATGAGGCACAAAGTTGACATATTTATGAGATACTGACTCACCTTTTGAAATTTACAACAGGCAGCACTATGATCATTAACTAAGCCAAAACAAAATTTGTAAGCTTCAGTTTTAAGAACTTTTGAATTTTAAAAGTAACCACAAATTATTTTGAGACCTGTTCGAACTACTTTATTACTTTAAATTCTATTTTTCACTCTAGTTTTTTAGCAAGCTCACAAACTTTTAATAAGCAGTTTCAATTGCAAAATTACTTTTGCCAAATATTATTTACTTTAGCACACTCTTTTGCCACATTAACGTTTACTTTCTTTTTACTACGTTCAAGAGGCATTAGTGAGTAAAACACTGGGCCTTAATATTCTTCCAATAAAGACACTCGGTAAGAATTTTAGCATGGGAAGGACCCTAAGTGGATATGTGTCAGAGGATAAACCAAGGTAAGTTTTCATAGATAGTCTTTTTGTTTACATTACATTTAAAAAACAAATAAATCATCCACATGAGCTGATCCTTCAATGTACACCTCTACAATTCCTTGGTTCCGTTATAGTGATTGCGCAACGTGATGGCGAGTGCATGTTGTTGGATGGAGGTGAAGACAGAGAGGCTTGACTCTGTCATTTCCTGGTGGCGAAGATAGATATTAATTTCAAAGTATTGCCAAGATATTACTCCATTCAACCGAGGTTTTGATGCTTATTAAAACGGCGTTAAAATCCCTTCTTGGCACCAGCACAAATCACAACCTTTATATGAGCTGTTAGCGGTTCAGTAGCTCGTCTCCGACTGACTCTTGGTTCTAACTTTCTACCCATGCCAAACACATCTTGCGCACGCTACACAGTTCCGTTCTCGCGGGGAGCCACAACACCTTTTACGTACAAAATAACTAAGGACCCTAAGTGATGATCAGCAATTACATAACAGCAACCAAACATAAAATAGATGAGTTACACATGTTGATATTTCTACAAAAAATTATTCATCCAAATTCCAAATATATACAGTAAGTTTGGTCTCTCTCCAAATGAGACAAAGAATGTAAATGGTAGATACACTACACTGCATAGAATCAAACCATGCAATCAGAGGTTTTACAAAGGAAAAAGCGAACACTATTGTGTTACTGATATAATCAAACAATATTTTTATAGAAGCTCGACGATGGAATGTTGAACAAAACAGAAAGCAAAATGAATCAACAAAAGGTATATAGTGTCTAAGCTATGGTATTACAGATGCCCCATGTTTCGTTGAGGTTTCCCCGTAAGGGATATTTCGAGTATCCTAAGTGGTTTAGGCAAAAAAAATTTATACAATCCAACTTCAGTTGGCAGAAGAAACACATATTTTGCAGGCATACAGTATATACACTAAGAAATTTCGTACATTTCTTTCAAAACGTTTTCAAAATAAGACATCTACATTAATTTTCATTCTCACACCGGTTTAAAGAAACTAATTTTTATCATTACACAGGGCACACATTAAAATTTTCTGTCTCGTCCACATATATACTATATCACTGACAGACAAGCAGTATACAAAATAATCTACACATTAGTAAAACAGGTATACTATTCTAGAAAAAAAGTAAACATGCATATACAACAGCACACAAACATTTTAACTTAACAACACACAAATATTTTTCGTTATTCAGAATCTAGCTTTAGTTATCACTGTTGTGTTTTGAAAGAAGACAGTCTTAAATTTTAAGTTACACCAGAAAACCTAGTGTCAAAAATGGCTCTGAGCACTATGGGACTTAACATCTGTGGTCATGAGTCCCCTAGAACTTAGAACTAATTAAACCTAACTAACCTAAGGACATCACACACATCCATGCCCGAGGCAGGATTCGAACCTGCGACCGTAGCAGTCGCGCGGTTCCGGACTGAGCGCCTGAACCGCTAGACCACCGCGGCCGGCAAACCTAGTGTCAAAACATCTACAACTATTTGAACAAGATTCCATATACATTTTATAATAACTTTTCACTGACTTCAATAAGAATAGTCAACCCATATCACATAGATCAAAAAACCTAACTTACTTCACTGTCTGTCTCAGCACTAGCAGTCTCTGTTATAAACAATGAAACACATTTTTCTACATATAGAAAAAATATTTTAAAACAATCATTACATATTCACATTCTGCCCATTATTGGTTTGGCAGTCTTTGTATGTAAGAATTTAGGCATGTAAACACAATTTTGCACAAGCACAATAACAAGACACTTTTTCGGTAGATATACTGCCTAATACTAACCTTGGCAGTTCGTGCATACTGTTCAATCACTTGCCCCATAATGTCAAGTCATTTACTGCCTGCTACGGTTGGCAGTACTTACTTCATTACCAATACACCTGCTCTGTATGAGTAAGTCCTTTGACTATCGCTCACATTAGCATTTTAGGTATTTCTCTGCTTCAGAATTAACTGGCATTTTTGTTGGTTTGGTTTTTTGCCCAATAACACATTTCTGAGCAGTTTATTGATATCATCTCCTGATTTTTTCATAATTTCGTCACATCTTTGGTATAAATTGCATTAACGGTATAAAACGTAAAACCTGCAACTTTGAAACAGTAATTAGAGACTGGTAATAGTACACCTTTCCTTACACCAAGACAACATCAGCTAACATACACATCATTAATCAAGAAAAATTTAAATGATATATTTGGTATAATGCCAATGTCAAGGAGTTATTTGAGAGTCCTAGATTTGTGGTTTTTCTCCCCACTTTCTTAATCAGTAATATTTCTTTTACGGTCAATATCCAGTTTAATTATTTTTACACACATTTAGGTCATCACATATGTCAAGATCAGGACAATAGTTTTATATTCTATTGTAAGTGATTTCTGCCAACTTTTTGTGCCACTAGACACATACATTGCATATCTATTTATACACATTAGTCAAGTTTATCTCCTTAGTGAACATACATATAGTTTTCCAACATCATATTTATCCCTTTCTTCAAAAACAGTTATATTGAGTCATATTATAGCATTCATTTACCTCGTTTTCAGTATCGTTACTTTTCTCATCCATATTTTTTCCTTTTACTTTTCCATTACATTTTCTCTTTACAATACCCACTATACTTTCATTATTCTTGATCATTTGCTAGTTTGCCCTATTTTCTACTCCACATCTCTGTCACAAACATCTACTGTATCTTACATTATTTCCACACTATTTAATTCATCCTGACAGAGAAGAAAGAAAAAGGATAGTAAAAGTTCTGACCGAAGAAGGGAAATATTGACACATGAAAGGAAATGGAAGCAGTGTTTTCAACGACTGGGGTACCTCATGTTCTTCACACACCTGACAATGCAAAGAGTGCATGTCCCCTGAGGGTGAAAGACCCTCATCTGAGGACATGTACCTTTAAATATACAACATAGTGCAAACATCAACACTTTCTAATCTTTAAGTACTTTCAGTAGATTAGAAATTAACTGTTATCTTGTGCAGTTCTTTGCACTTTCATGACGTTACCATAAGCATCATTATTCATAAGATTTTCAGGCTTGTCACACTATGCCCCTATCCTCATAATTAGACTGGAATCAAAAATCACTCACATAAAAATAAACAGTTTCTAAGAAAAGTCATACAGTACACTACAATAAATAAACAACAACTGGCCCCCAGGCCTCAAGATCAATAAAATAATAATTCACTTTCAGATAACACTCAAATACAGTAATAAGATCATGCATTAAAATACACAACATCCTGCCCCCCGTCTCTTTATTAACAAGGCTATGTTTTATGGTTCACAGAACAGTCACATAAGGCCTCCTATTTTCTACGTCTTCTACTGTGCTATTCAGAGCTTGTCAACGTTTTGTTTCAGTAGGTGGCTCTTTAGGTTATGAAATTTCAAAGTCTTTAGCGTGGTACAACATCCCCTGTTCTGCTATTATTTTATCAGGTGATTCTTCTTGTTCCTGTAATTCACACTCTTTCAAAACATTTGTTAAAGTTTACCCCAGTATAGTATCATCTGGAGGTTCCTGCAAATTATGCCCCTGTGCTACATTACTTAATGATTCCTTCGGTTTTGGCCCAGTTCTACTTTCTGTATCTTGCTTTGAAAAAATGTCACTCATTTTCTTATGCCCTCTTTCACTAAAAGTATATTCACTTCCGCTTATTCCTCAGAATTCGTCTTCACTGGAGTCATCACTACTCCCTTCCTCACCATCAGATTCACTTAAGTACGCGACTTTTGAACAATAGGGGAAGTTAGTATATTCACTCCTATCTATTTCCATATACCCTTCATCATCTGAACTATCACTGATTTCATTTTCGTCACCAGATTGGAGCAGGAAAGTAACTTTCAGACAGTATGGCAATTCATCATTTGGTTTTTCAGTCACTACGTTTATCGAATCATTTTCTACACAATGCACATCATTTGGAAACTCAGACACTTTTGTTGTATCAGTTTGAACGATTTGAGCCTTATCTCCATACTTAATATAATCGTCATATACATCGATAACCTTCATTTCATTTTCCTCTTTGCTATCATTCTCAGAAAATCGTGGGAAATTCCTACCTGATCTTTCTGCACCAGAAGCACAAAAAATGTTTTCATCAACAAGATTTTCGTCTGCACTGTTTATAACGTCATATTTACTAACACAATTCTTTACCTCATTTTCACCTCTTATTAATTTTGCACACACTTTTGCGTGGCATAACCTACTTTCTTTTCATTTTCATTCATCCTGATCTCCCCTGCATCTATGTCCTTCTTCTCGGATACATTACTACCAGAGCAAATATCTTCTTTCCCAATCGTACTATCTTGCTCTGTTTTATTCTTTAATAATGCATTTTCGCACTATTCCGATACTGAGTTATCCTTATCATATGGCATATTAACTTTATTTTCAGTTTTACATTCATGTACTACTGAAACTGGCCAACGGAAGTGTCCGATTCAGCCTTTTATGTTACTTTCTACAGCAACCACCTTGTTCTTGCACTGGCCATTTGACCTTCTCTTTACGTGCCCAGTCCGGTTCATCTCTGGATACAAGTGGCACTTGAACTACCGCCAGCACCCGATCGACACACACCGTTATCTATTGCTCCACGTACGTTTATTAACGCAGCGTTATTAAACTTCCTGCCCCGTATTTTACATTCTTCCTTCTCCAATTTATTATTTGATATCTTTTCTTTGGGCCCAAAACACGTTTCCGCGTGAATCCGGCCCGTAACACATGCGGTTTTCAGTTTTCCACTTCGTCTCTATTTTGGAAATTTCGTGCCATGTATCCCCTTCACCACATCTTATAGTTTTCCCTTCCTCTCGCACGGCCTCTTTGAATAGTGTTGACACGAAATCTACCATTTTCAGGTGGTTGATTTTGGTCATTAATTTCTCGTGAACAATTGTTGTTATTGTGGGGACAAGACTCACGATTTCTTCGCCAATAATCTTTTCCTCTACCCTTCCCAAGAACGCTGAAGAACATCTGTGGGTATTCCCAAAATATCGTTTAGAATCTTCAGGCAATTTTTAGCAAAGAAACCAAACGATCTTGGCTTCAGTCCTCCTAGCTTTCAGGTGTATCAGTTTTATGTACTATGATGCACTAAACTCTTTCATGGTTTGCCTACCTCTGATATCACACAGTCTGGCCATTAGGAACTCACGCCACAACTGGTCTTGTTTTTGTTCTGACCAGTACTTATCAATAAATTTTTGTTCAAAGCTTTAAAAAGCCATCTGGTTAGAATCCAGATTCAACCCCCACCTTATTGCTTCTCCCGTTAATGCACTGATTACAACATTAATTTTTCCCTGGTCAGATAAATATTCAGGAAAGTTCCTTTGGCTATTCTTTACAAAATCAACGGGGTGCCATCCGTTATGGTTCTTTGCACGGTCGAATTCTTCCTCACCCTCTAATATTTTACTGGAAGGCATTCTTTTAGTAAAATGTGTAGGTCCTGTTTGTATTTTTCTTTCCACGTCATATATTTTTCTTTGGATTTATGAAGTGTTATGGTCACACTCCCTTTCGCAAGTAACAATTTGCTTGGCTAGCTCTCTATTTGTTTCTGTCACAGACTGCTTAATCTGTGCAAACTCTATGTTACATTCGGTTTTAATTTCAGATTTAACACCGAATACTTTTTCGTCCACTTTGGTATTGACTAAGGGTTCTACTTGATCTAGAATTTTAATGATTTCTGTGTTAAATCTTTCGTTGACATTATCAATCTGTCCTTGTACATTGGCAATATTGCCATTGACGACAGTAATTTCACTTTTGAGGTTCTTAATTTCGTTACTTACAATGTGAACTTCCGTATCCACTTTCTCGATCTGTTTACTTACATCACTACCCTTTGCTGCAATTAGTTGTCTCTGTGCTGCAATTTAAGCATTAATACTGTATTGTGTGCCGCATCTTGTTGCTTATGTGCTGCGATTTGTGCAATAATATTGTCACACTGTGCTGCAACTTGTGCAGACACATTTTTAACAGTTCTGTCATATCAGGATTCTTTTAAAGTTTAGGTTCTGTTTCTTTTTCGTGTTCAAATCCTACTTCCCTTTCTATATTTGGTGATTCAAACATATCGCGCCATACACTGCCATAACCACTGTCTTCAACAACATGGTCTATTTTGTTTTGTGTAGTACTTGTGGCATTCATAGATTCGATCTGTTTATTTACGTCCGCGTGATATCGTACGTAGTCAAATTCGTGCGTAGTGCCACCTGTTGATGTGTTACCTGAACTGCTATCGGCAACATTCTGATCTCGATTGTCTAGATTTATTTCTAGTTTCCTGTCGATTTTAGTGACTGTTAAGAACTGATATCTCTTTGCTTTCAATTTTAGTTGACTTTTCACTATCTGTTCTATCAAATAATTTACAGGTTCGTGCCGCTGGACTTTTTTGGTCACTCTATGTTTGTAAAATGCTTAATATTTATATTTTTTTCCGTCTGTAGCTGTAAACTGCAAAACGTTCTGTCATGGTCTCCATGTATAACACTACCGTCCTCTACTGTTACACTATAACTTTTAAGTTGGAAGCGCAAGTTTTTACAGAGGAAAAAGCGAACACTCTTGTGTTATTGATATAATCAAACAATATTTTTATAGAAGCTCAACAATGGAATGTTGAACAAAACAGAAAGCAAAATGAATTAATAAAAGGTATGTAGTGCCTAAACTATGGTGTTACAATTTCACAATACTAACTTTAAATTATATTATTTACTGACTCTGTGTAGGCGTTTTCATGTAATTTGTTGAAGTAGACAGGTTCCAGATATTTGTAAGTGTTATCAGTCTTTCCTACCTTAATGTGTGGCTGTGTAATTGTACAGCAATTTTTTGCTTTATGCTCATGAATTGCCCTTCTTATGTCATACCTGATAAGCTTTCTTTGACATAAACAAGGCGATTATAGACATATAGTCTAAGTACTGTGATTATAATTAGTTGTTTGAAATAATCTCTTCATCATACGCTTAGGCCAAGTCCTGACAGCTTTCTTTTACTATTTAAGCGTTGATTTTGTGCCTACAGAATTCCGTAACTCAGGTGGGACTGGAAGAATGTAAACCATGATTATAATAAGAGTTATTTACTGACATTGCTTCTGAAGTCGTACATCAGAGAGATAACACATGCTAGTCTCGTATGTAATTTTCCTGTGTGGGTGTCTCAGCTGAGCTTTTCGTCTATGTGAAATTCTAATTATTTCTCTATTTTGTTATGATGATTGGGAGGATTCAGACTGCATAAAATACCCTCTTCTTTACTGTCATTTGGTCGTAGCAGATTTGAATGTCTGTCCATCAGCATTTTCAAGCATGGTATTGCACGTGATGACTGTACATCTGCATATAGCAATGCATCACATGAAACTACTGTGGGTATGTAATTAATATAAATAATGAAAAGCAGAGGACTAAGAACAGATCCCTGAAGCGCATCCTTTAAACTAGATCACATTCAGTCTTTTGATTATTTATCTCCAACTTTTTTTCTATTGTCCCAGTAACACTGTATTAGACATAGGGCATTCCCTCTCAGTTCATGATTTTGGAGTTATTTGATAATAATGTCGTGGAAGAGCGTATCATGCTATCCTTACGTTCAACAGTGTTGCAAAGATTATTTGAGGTTGGAAAATGTAGGGTACTTGGAAAGGTTGATAGAAGAAAATGCAAGAAATGAAAAAAAGATCTGTGAACGTGGCAAGCAGACAGAAGTGTTCCTGCGAAGTGTTAGGAGCCTGGTTTGCAACACAAATGTACCACAAAACAATAAATAAACAATATATAGTGGTTACCACATCCCATGCCGACCTATGCACCTGAAACATGGACAGTGAAAATATGTAAGCAGATTACAGGCATCTGAAATGAAGTTCCTCAGAAGTAGAACAGAAATATCAAAGAGGGATAGGATAAGGGATGAAAGCGCCAGGTAAATAGTAATAGAGGAAACCTTGCAGAACAGGCTTAGATAGTATGGGCACTTAAAGAGAATGGAAAACAAGAGGAGATCCCCTACAAGATACTTAAAATGGAGATGTGAAGGAAACGACCAAGAGGAAGACAAGGAGAAATACGTTTGAAAAAATAGGCGAGGATTGGAACAGAGTGAACACAGACAGATGTTAGAAAAACAGGACTAGATGGCGAGACATATCATTATATTCAAAATACTGGATCATCTATTTATGTATGCATTATATAACACTGCAACAGCATTTACGTAGCCTGTGTAATCAAATACCAAATTTGGTTTATTACATATTATGTATGCCCCAACAGATAAACTAGTCCTGTCACGGTCGCCACGTATAACACTGCAACAGCATTTACGCAGCCTATGTAATCAGATACCAAATTTGGTTTATTACGTATTATGCCCCAACAGAACAAACTAATCCTGTCACAGAAAAGCCACGTATAACACTCCTGTCCGCTATTGCTATACCATAACCTAGAAGCTGGAGGCGATTTGCAAAACAGAATTATTTTGTTAGAGTAATTATGGTATAAAGCAACAGAGCAGTGTTACCCTCTGAGAGGAATTTTTTTATGTTAACCGTGTTGTACCTAACGGAGGTGGCTTATCGGAAGTGAAAGTCAGAATTACGTATACATTTAAACAGTAATAAATAATATTTTACCTAGTTACACTGTTTAAAGAGTAGAGAAAACGGTCGTCAGGCTAATTAGGCAAGAGAATGATTAACATTATTATTAAAGAAATTAGATATCAGTAACTTCAACAGACAAATACAACCTATGCTTTGCCACACGCGAGTGCAATGAACTCTGACATCTGCATATGTTCACGGTTAAGATGGGAAGATGACAGAGCAGGACAGATTATTTGCATAAATATAACAGACAACAGAACACAATATTACTTTCAGGGCTTATTCAAACTAAATGGTCTTTAAAACATTACTATTAATATTCACAGCACAATCATAAAATGGACATAGGTTAAGTATTACTTTTCAAACACTTTCCTAATTGACATAGAATTATAAATGTTATTCACTGCAAAATTATGAGCTGGTCATGGGTTAAGTATCTCTCAGTTAAATACTTAACTATTTGAAATGAAAGTTAATTGGAATTCACTAACAGGTTACTTCTCACTGTCTTTTGAATAAACGAATTATTGTTTTCATAAATAGTGGGCTTCTCATTACTTGTTACCTAGCATTAGCACAAAATACAAACTGTGGATCCTCTCATACTATTTATATACACTTCCAATACATAAAAGAGACAAACACTTAGCAAACGAGTATATAACCTTCCATAAATGCAATTCACGACTTTTACTACAGTGAGACACAATGTTGACAAATTTACAAGATACTGACTCACCTTCTGCGTTTTAAAACAGGCAGCAATGTGATCTTTTCTAAGCAAAACTTTATAAGCCTCAGTCTAAAGAACTTTTAATTTTGAAGGTGGCAACAACACTTTAATAAGCAGTTTTTATAGGAAAATTATATTCAGTAATCATCATTTACTTTAACTCACTCTCTTGCTACATTAACTTTAACTTTATTTTTACTATGTTCAAGAGGCATTAATTAGCAAAACACTGGTCTTTAATGTTCTTTCAGGAGGGACACTCGGTAATCACTTTAGTTCAAACGGAGAGGAACCTGAGAGGTGTTGTGATAGAGAAAAATCAAGGTAGGTACATAAATTCAGTTCTAAGTTACCTTATATTTGAGCACACTAACACATCCAATAAGCTGATCCTTCACTGTAGATTATTATAGCATTCCGTTACAGTGATTGCGCAATGTGGTGGAAACTGCATCTTGGTAGGCAGATTTGCAGACAGAATTGCTGAACTCTGTCCCTTCTTAGTGGCGATGATCGATACCAATTCCAGAATCGTTCCTGCTATTTATCCATCCATCCGAGGCATTGGAAAGTAGCAGGAAAAGCCTCTCTCGGAACCAGCACAATATGGAACATTTACATGGCAGTACACAG
Organism: Schistocerca gregaria; assembly: GCF_023897955.1. Taxonomy (NCBI): domain Eukaryota; kingdom Metazoa; phylum Arthropoda; class Insecta; order Orthoptera; family Acrididae; genus Schistocerca; species Schistocerca gregaria. The sequence goes on from NC_064931.1 coordinate 842,948,978, forward strand.
TTTGGTAGTTCGTCCCCGACTAACTCTCAGTTCCACCTTTTCTACCTAGGCCAACCAAAATTTGCGCGCGCTACTAAGTTCCGTTCTCGAGGGGAACCACTATAACTTTAACATACAGAACAACTAAGAATCCTAAGTGAGGATCAGCAATTTACATAACAGTAACCAAATACATTAAATAAAACAGAACATTTGCCCATACTGACATTCCTACAAAAAATTATTCTCACAAATTCCAAATGTATTTAGTAAATTTTGTTCCCTCCAAGTGGGACAAAGAATTTAAATGACAGATACACTACATTGCACAGGATCAAATCACGACGTCAAAGTTTTAACAAAGAAAGGAGTGCACAATGTTATGTTATCGATTCAAACAAATTTACAAATACTCAATGTTATAACATTAAACCAAATCAAAAGGCAAAATTAATCAGTAGAGCATTAGAGATATGGTGTTACAAGTATCCTATTATTTCTTATATTGTTGGTGTAACTGATATAGCTCAATACTTACGTGCAGATGCTATATCTTTTTCTTGTGAACTGTTTTGACTACAGCTGTTTTCAAACATTCTGGACAGTAACTTTCATTTAAGAATTTAAGGGTTATTTAATCAGTGCACTACTACCTGTTTTCTGGTACATTTAATACATAATTTGAGAGGCCATAGTAATTTTGTTCTTTAGAATTACTATGCATTCCTATCGAAACACTGATCATCTTCTCCATTACACAAGTCCAACGAAACAAGTCCCTTAGTTTATTGTTTATTTCTCGTAGAAGTGGTCTGCCTTACTCACATCCTGCATGACATTGTCATCTGAGTGACGACTGACAAAATGTGCATTTACAGTGTTAGGTGACATTAGTATCTGGCGTACTCTGTATCGCAATTTATTGCTGGTTTAATAATTTTCCATACAGCTTTGCATTTCTTCTATGAGTTCTGTATAAATTTATCATTTTCTTTGCACTTTGCTTCCTTTATTTAAGATCTGTCGAGTTTTTCAATTCATATACATTTTTCTATGAGCGTTATTATGTTTTGATCAACAGTGATACAGTGGCTTCATGATTTTTGTTTTATTTATATGTAGGGTGTACCAGTGTTTTAGATGTTGTGGTTTAGTACAACAGCTCTGCTTAGATAGCTTCTTTTACAATTTAGGACAAAACGCTTCAAAATATTCAGTTTATAGGACAGAAAAAGTATTAATCAATTCATTAGCATTTGGAATGATTATTATTTTACCCCATTTTACTGAATCTAATTTATTTACCAACTGATTTAGCTTTTACTCATAAATTGTCCTTATAATTGTTCTATTTTCAGTTTAGAATTATTTTACTTTAAATGATTTGTCTGAGCCATAGTCCCTAATTATGAGAAATGCATTATCAGACAAGGCCAAATTTTGAAAATTACCTATCATATTATCTAGGCATGCTGCCTGCCTTATGGGTCTGTCATTTATGCAACAGAAGTCAAGAGATCATAATATACTTAGCATGGGATAAAATTTACATTCTTAATCCTTATGTCCATGTTTATGTCACAAAAGATTAATGTTCTGTAACCTTTATTTTTGAATAACAGGAGTAACAGTCACTCAACAAATTTTATAACAAGTCTTGGAGTGGCACACTGAAGCAACTACAGCTTCCTCTTTTGCAACATTATGGCTGTGCTGATTCAAATTTAGTGTCAATCCACAGCTGACGTACACCTATAGCTTCGTACATTAGGTTCACTCTATTTTTCATCATAGGCAGATACAATATCATGTTTAATACTTGTTCTACAGTAGTTGGTTGCCAATTCATAGCTTTATGGATCACTTAATTTAAATTCTCCGCTTCTAGCATAGTCGTCACTTAGTGGAATCACACTGAAGTTCAAGTTTTCCAATCAGTATTGGAGACTACACACTAAAGTGCAAGAGCATTTCTCTTTGTGCTATTCTATTAGGAGAGTTGATCTCTTGAAACTTACAGAAAGAGCATGTCATATTTAGTAAAGCAAGTCTAGCGCTCCACACCCAAGGTAATGCGAAGCAACCGCCCTACCACATAATACTCGTTGACGTACGAGGCAGCTGTCTAGAATGCAGACAACGTATGTGGTCGCAGGGCGTTATCTCTAAACAATTAATATGGACAACCCAATAGGGAATGCGTAATACACATATATCAAAAGAATGTGTACTAAGTACTCAACTTTCAGCTGCAAGGTGGGTGGCTTTGAGTCCAAGTGCTATACGTTAAGTAATCTAAGGCATTGAAAGTAACTGTCTGTTGTACAAACTTCTGTTCGGACTGCTGTCTAAGGCGGTTGTTAATTTCAGTGTTTGTATCTGAATTTCACTGGATGGTCAGAGTCTAACTGTCTGATTATCACACGTAAATAGCACCTCCGCTATTACCGCGGCAGCTGATGATCTACGTCAATGACAATAACTGTAAAACTGAAAGCGTTGCTAGGCGAACTGAACAGTAACTGGTTTAGTGTGGCGAAGAGTCTCCATTTATCGTCCCATACGGAAAGAGCCTTGCAACTGTGATCTCACTGGCGAAAGGAGAAAGCAGTTCCTCGCGACACCGCCTTCCATGACAACTGTCGTCACTATCGGCGAATGGATCTGAAGATTTGAAGGGCCTACAGAGAAAGCTTAAATTGTTCCTGTATTCGAGCGCAGATGACGAATTCTCGGTACTCTGAGGCGCCCGGGTTGATAAGTGCTTGCTGGCTGATACTGCTGTGTACCACGTGGCTACATACACAGCAGAGTATACTTCCTTCAAGGAAATGTGGGTATTGGCAACTTTTTTGACTTCCTCAGAGACTTCTTCGTTCCTTGTAACTGTTTGAAATAGATGATTCTAAGCCTATTCAAAGCCTATTATGATTCAGCATAAGGAAAAGCAGTAGCATTCCATACCTGAGGAAGATCACCGTGGGGTTGAAAAGTACAGGCATCACTGGTATTCTGCGCAGTAGCGACAGCAAGTAGAGTTTGAGTAGCGATTTCTGTAATAAAAGTGGTTTAAAACTACTTGAATTTTCGTCACTTAGGCTTTTATTACTGGTTGTTAGAAGAATATCTGAATATGATATAGTAATACTACAGCTATCACACTTCCAAGTCATTATAACGTTCTCGTTTCGTTTAGATGGAGGGCTGACTTTGGACCACAGAAAGCGAAATTTTCTTTCAGGTTCTAAGCACCTTACTCCACTAACCATCGTTATTGCAAATTTCCTACGAAGACGTGCTATTACGTAATGCCTCCACAACTTTTATGAGAAAACTTTTAAAAGCATTTTAAATAAAACAACCGTTATTAACACTCTACATCTTTATTCTTCCTGTCTTCATATTTGAAGCCCTCAGCTACTAAAGGGCTCCAAATTCTGGCATGTAACGTAACTATGTTGGTGACAAACTGCATGATGTAATCGAGCTTCGAATTCGGTGAGTTCGTCCACACTTGGAACACCCTCTCACCCTCAGCATGGATTCACTGTCATCTATCATCCTTCATACAGTCCCGACTACGCATATCCGATTTTTATCTGCTCATAAGCCTTAAGGCCCAACATCGAGAATCACTTGATAGCGATGAAGCGGTGTAATGTAAGCAGAGGCGAGGTTGTGGCTTCGTCAGTAAGGTCAAACATTCTGCAGTGACGGTACCAACAAATTGGTCTCTCGTTTAAGAAATGTGTTCGTCGCCAGGGTGACTATGTTCAGAAATAAATATGTAGACACGAAGATTAAAGATACAGAATACTGACAACGTTTGTTTGTATTTAAAAAGTTTTAAGAGTCTTTCCATAAAAATTCGGAGGCATTACTTATCAGTAAGTCATCATAAATAAGTTTCCACGATGACTTAAATTATATCAAGGAAGTGCATTTGTTGAGAGCTCACTGCAAGATATTTCCCCACCTCCTCCGTTTTACTGCTGCAGTTCACCGTATTTGTTTTTTACTACAAGTATTTTATCCACATTCACAGAAATAACTTTATCTGTACTGTCTTTGTTTTCACGTTTGAGAGATACGTCGTTTTTGTTACATCGTGAACAGAACTAAGTCTTTTGGATTGAACTCATTTTACACAGTTAAAATTAGAAACACATTTACAGTTTAAGCACGCCCTATCATCCCCTTACGCATCGCCAGCGTACGGACCTCGGAACAGAGATTATACGGGAGAGTATTGTCCCTCGGATCCCTTTTTAGTCTTTCGCCTATAGGGTGTAGTAGAAGCTTAGTATCTTTTCTTTTTCATTTTTAAATATCGGAATTTATTTCTTGTGTGTCGCAGCCTACGTCTGAATTTACATAATTTCGGAAAAATAAGGCTTTCCCAAATGTCCAAATGTAAGACAATTGTTCCATGGTGCAACACGACCATTTACATAGAAAAAAATAATCTATTCAAATTTATGTGTTACAATCGAGAATATTTTGTCAGCTCTGTATTTAATAGACTACTTTTTACATTATTACTCTACTAGCTAATCCTTACTTAGCAACTGAAATGAAATTAAGTAGATGCATTATCACAGGTTTATTCATTTGGAATAGAAACTATTGAAAACTAACACAAATTTCCATTTTCGGGACAGGTAAAATGGTTAAGACATGAAAGAAACTCATTCTATATACGAATACCACATGTGCAATCATAGAAAACCTCCGTCCGTTTGAAGGTGCAAGATTTCTCATGACAGACGAAGACTCGATTACACATTACATGCTGTGTGAGTAATTGTAAAATTACACTCTAAGACAAAAAAAGGGTGCACGACAATCGAACTATCCGAATGGAATGGAAATCGATAGATATGATGTACATGTACAGAGAAATAAATGATTACAGTTTCAGAAAAAGTCGATGATTTACTCAAGAGAAAGAACTTCACACATTGAGGAAGTCAATAACGTGTGTTTCCACATCTGGCCGTTATGCAAGTTAGGGGTTAGCAATGACGGATAGAGTTGACTGATGTTCTCCTGAGGAATATCGTACCAAATTTTGTCCAAGCGACGCGTTAGATCGTCAAAATCGTGAACCGGTTGGAGGGCCCTGCCCATAATGCTTCAACGTCCTCTATTGGTATCATGAAAAGTGAACGGGGGGGGAGAAAGGAAAGGAAATGATGTCAGCTGTATAGCTTCTTTGTGCGGAATCAGTCGCTACGAGTGAGAATGTGTGCCGTACCGTGACTCGAACCCGTGATCTCCTACTTACTTGACAGTTGCGTTAACCACTGCACCACCAGAAGGCAGTGTTCATCGGAAAAACGCGGACTATCTCGGCTCGTATCCCGGCAGATGCACGTTCCCACCTAGCGCCGACTATCTGCAGGTCCTGACCATGTCATTCACATTCTCTGATTTTAGATTCCTGGCTCTGAGCACTATGGGACCTAACATCTGTGGTCATTAGTCCCCTACAACTTAGAACTAGTCAAACCTAACTAACGTAAGGACATCATACACATCCATGCCCGAGGCAGGATTCGAACCTGCGACCGTAGCGGTCACGCGGCTCCTGACTGAAGCGCCTAGAACCGCACGGCCACACCGGCCGGCTTTTAGATTCCTGCTGGAGGTCGAAAGTAAACATGCATCAGCAACGAAAGTTCTAGATTCATTGCCCATCGAAGCGAAACAATCTACATCTACATCCATACTCCGCAAGCCATCTGACGGTGTGTGGCGGACCTTTTTTTCTTTTATTGGCAGAAATGCCCCTACAGACAATTACATCGCTTCACTCAAACTAACAAAAAAAATTGAAAGAAAAATTGACCTCCATTGTAGGAACAGTAAATAGAGCAAGAAGAGAAATACCACATGCTCTGAAGTCCTTGAACAGTCCTCTGTATTCCACAAAAGTTTTAAAACATTATGATATTTCGTTCATAGTCTATCAAGGAAAGAAAGCAAAAAATGTGCTAGTAATATCTTCCCTTCATCCTAGTGTTACCATAAATACAAATGAAAAAAGCTCCGCAAACTGTATGTTACTACCACAAAATAAAATTTGGGGTTGACATAGTGGATAAAATGGCGAGGCAGTATTCAGTCAAGGCTTCCTCAAGAAGATGGACAGTGCTCTTCTTCTACAATATCTTTGGCCTAGCAGGAATAAATGCATATGTAGTATTTAGGGCTGTTGCTGGGAAGAAGATCAAAAGAACGCATGAGTCGCTTTCCTCGTATGACTACAGACTAGTATGGAAAAAATGGAAATGAAAACGAAATGCCACAGAAGCGCCGTAAATGTTAAGTTCTCAAATTCTGCAAATGTAATAAATATATTTCCACGCGCAGTGTTTGTAAGAAGACGGTTTGTGGAAAATGTACAAAGGAAACTGAATACAATTGTGTAACTATGAAGTAGCTGAAATTTGTGTACACATGATTAGTTAATTTTTTAATAAATTTAGAACAAAGGAAAGCCTGTCACTTGCTTACACTAGTTTGCATGTTATCAGATTCAGTGAAATTTGTTCATATGTCAATAAATAATAAAATTTGTGTCTGTTCTTTTTATTCACAACTCTGCATGTGAAATGGCTATAAATCTTGCAAACATTAATATATAAAAAATTGATTAAAGTTTGAAATAACAGTTCACAAAACTTTTTTAAATGGTAGGGGTCAAAATGATCCTTCTGGACATTCAAGGGGTCTGGACGTCCGAGTGTTAGTAACATACTGGACGCATTTTTCCTGTCAGTTGCACGTAAGCTAATTCCTCAACAGTAAAGACCCAGTTTATTCGCAAGTAAGTTTCTTTGATTTGCACAATCTGATAACTGGTTTCATTTATTTTCTGTATCTTCCAGTACCTGGTAGAATGACATGTTTTGTCCCGCCTTTGTAGGTGACGAATACAGTCTTTGAGGGTTGGTTCAAAAAAATGGTTGAAATGGCTCTGAGCACTATGGAACATAACATCTGTGGTCATCAGTCCCCTAGAACTTAGAACTAATTAAGCCTAACTAACCTAAGGACATCACACACATCCATGACTGAGGCAGGATTCGAACCTGCGACCGTAGCGGTCACGCGGTTCAAGACTGAAGCGCCTAGAACCGCACGGCCGCACCGGCCCGCCTTTCAGGGTTGGTATTTGGCTAATTAAGTTTTGTAGAACCTCGTGAAGTACTGATGTGTGTCTTATGTGGCACTGTTTGTTAAAACATCAGGATGATCGGCGAAAAATAAATAGAAATTACTACCCGAAATTGTGTTATTTGCAGCTCATCAAAATCCATCTGAGGTTGTACAGCTGAATTCCTTGATCTCCACCAGCTCCTTAAGGCCTTAGGTCCATCCCAAAAACTGGTCACTTCCCTCACCACCTCTCCACAGTTCCTGTCCTATTACAGAATATCTTTGGCCATCCCTATTCCAATCCTGCACCCCACTGGTCATTCCCTTGTAGTCGACCCAGGTGCACGACCTACCCCGCTCACAGCCTCCTACTACACTCCAGTCTCACCTGTTTCCTATCGAATAAAAGAGAGGGCCATGTGTGAAAGCAGCCATGTTATAGATCAACTATGCTGCTATTACTGTGCAGCATTCTATGTGGGCTTGACAAGTAACCAAGTGTCTACTCGCACGAATGGCCACTGCCAAATGATGTCAACTGCAAACTTGATCACCAAATCGCCGAACATGCTGCAAACCACAAAACAAATGACTTCAATAGCTGTTTCATTTTGCAGGTCATTTGGATATTCCCTTCTATCACTAATTTCTCTAAACTACGCACACAAGGATTGGCTCTCCAGTATATCCTACACTTTCACAATCCCTCTGGCCTACAACTCTGCTAACCTGTTCCCTGTTGCCTCACTTTACCTTTTTCCTTCTCTCTTCTGTTAGCACCACTCCTTCCCCGTCCAGATCATGTACGCCCTTCCCTCACTATCATCCCCCATGTGGACAGTCTCCCCTCCCGTCTCCAATGTGTGGTGAGAGCGTACAAGCTGTGGCAGGAATTGAGAGCACCAGTTTCCCGTTGCAGAGCACGTGGTTGGCGATTGCTACGGGGCCGTGTCGAGCGGCTAGCGTTTACGCGGTCTTCGGAAAACCCGAGCGGGAGATGGAAGGAGTACGTATGGCCATGTATATGCCTGAGAAAAATGATAAAAACATAACTAAGAGTGACACGGAGGTGTGAGTTGGCACTCATGTACAGAAAAATATGTAAAACTAAAATTATCCAGACGCTTCTGAAAAATATATAATAGTTTAAAACTTGTTGTCGTCTTAAAAATTTTAAATTCATGAAAGTTCAAAAGCTAATATCTCGGCAATGCTTGGGCCGATTAATATGAACAAACTGTTTACGGATGCGGCCAGCAGAGCTACATCGACAAATCATAGCCGAATTAGCTGAACATGTACCATTTGTGAATGAGAGGTCGGAATATGGGATTAGACTGACAGAAACTGTGTTTGTGGTAATAAATAAATTTAAAGAGACGAAACTAGCAGCAGAATTCTAAAGTTTAAAGAGGTAGATGAGTAATTAATTATGTATTTTTATTTGTTTATTTATGTTAAGTATCAGAAATCTCGGAAAAGCAATATCACGCTGCAAGAACACTATTTGGGGAAAAACGGTCGCAGATACAGAAAACTGGACCTTGCCCGGAAATTTTCCATGTTTCTCAATGTATCATATGCGTTTTTGAGTTCAGTTTCAAAATATTCATAATTCTTTTTGTCAAACATTGTTTTGAGTTAGGCAGTCGTTTCGGGGGTGTATAGGGTGGCCATCTTTGATAACAGGACAGTTGAGTTTAAGCGAGGCTAAGAGCCGGACATGCTGCCCGCCTGGGCATAGTATTGGTTTGGTAGCCACGTTCAGAGACAAGTATGTATGTAGCGACGTTCGAAAACGATCAAGGTGAGGCCAATAGTGGATTAGGACAGCAGACAAAAGTGTATTTTGTGAACTGTTAACAGACTGTCGAGTGTCGTGATCGCAACATAGGAATTTTATAGTGAACTGTTGTAGAGTCAGTTATTAACGGCTGCCCTTATGTAAAAGCCCCTCAGACTGCATTTCAGGTGTTTAGTGAATTAATGAATATACTGAAGACTTTAGTGGAAAAATAGGAATAAACTACTTGTTCAAATTATAAGTCGACGTGAGTGATTCAATATTTTTACCTGCCTGCATTGTTATATAGCTTGCAAACTGAGTTTAAGACAGGTGTAAGTTGGCACCCTATGACGAAAAACGTAGCCGAACATTGAGACCAGACACATCTCTGGGCCGCTCAATTAAGCTGTGTGTTGAGTGTAACAAACATATATATTTTCGTGCCGAAGCACATGGGGGCTCGAGCCAAACTATTCAACTACAGTGAGTAGTGCCCAGTACCTTCATAATATGAGGTTCCTCGTCCAGGATTGTCTTAACTGAACAGGCTCGGTAGGCAGTGCAGCATTGCGTTTTAAAGTGAAGGAGATTGGGAGGAATTCGTTGCGGGTCGCCAGGCAGTACGCTGAGTCCGACGTCGACCACCAATGTGGGAGTTGAAGTGCCGCAGGCCGCCAGACATCGACGCGTCGACTTCGCCGCCGCACTCCGGAGCTGGGGCTGTTTCCACCGCCAACCTGCGAGCCGTTTCACGCCGCACCGCATTTCACAGCACGGCAGCCAACAGCAGCAGGCAGCAGTCGTCACGCAGCCGTGAGATGCGATAAAGAAGTCAGCTAGTGATGTTGAGTCTATAGGGAGTGTCAGTGAGCCTCTGAACCCACACATAAAGGTAGAAGAAGCAGAAGCTTGTGTAATGGCTATTCTTAGCTCATTAATAAGGCAAATGGGGGAATTCAGAACTGAATAAAAATGATATGGGGATTTCAAGACTGAATTAAAAATTGATGTGGGGCATATGGAAAGTTCTTTGGGGAAAAAAATCAGAGAATTAAATGGTCGATTGTGTGATTTATCAGAAAAATTTGAGGACGTAGAAGGAAATTTTAATGCTAAAATTGATGCAAATTGCTGTTGAATTAAGCGGTAGAACTGATTCAGGCAGCCAGTAGTGTGACACAAGGAAAGATGAGACAAGGCCAGCTCTGACTGATGTGGATCAAAAGATTGTTACTACTTGCAATAAAACCAGAACTTTATTGTTAGGTCAACTGGAAGGTTCAGCTAGCGATCTAAGAAAGGAAACTGAAAATGTGGGTGCTGTTGCTGTAAAGACTAATGTAGAAATTGATAAATTTAACAGTAGGTTAAGTAATATAGAATTATATGGGGCTAATGGAAGTATGGGGTGGCCTATGGTACAAGTACCCAGTGATAAGACATTTTCAGGGAAATCAAGTACCGTGCTGTAGATTTTCTGGCAGAATACAAGGATTGTTTTATTGATGGTATGAGTGACAGCAGCAAGACTGTTGGAGGGTTCTGCTCAGACATGGGCAATCAATGTCGTGAACAATTTCAGTCATATAGTATATCTGAACTGATGATTCTAAATAGGTATTGGAGCCAAGCAAAACAATGCAGATTACAGAACGATTATTTGTTACAGAGGGGGTATACAAAGTATGAGAGAATTTTGTCAGGAGGAATTAAGAAAGTTGGTACATTTGGACAGGCTACTGGAAATTTTGACTGAGATTTATACTCTAAGGAGAAGGTTACCTGAAAATGTACCGTGGGAACTAATACATTGTCCAACAGATTCTATAGAAAATTTCTTGGATTTTATTGAAAAGATGGACCAGGCAATGCGCTACAAGCCAAACTCAGAGGATAATAATTCAGGAAATAATCAGAGGAATAATGGAGAGAGAAGAAATAATGTGAGTTCGGGTAATAACCACCATAATTCAAGCAGAGAAGGAAATCAGAATGGTAACTGGAGAGAAAACAGAGATAGAATTCAAAATGAAACTTGGAGGGATAATAGGGAAAGATTTAATGATGATGTCAGGTACCAGAGAGGTGCATGGGGAAATGGAAACAGGACTGATCAAAAGCCAAATGCAAGAATGGAGAGATGGGAGAGGAGAAATTAATGCAAGGGGACCACAGGGACAAAATCCTTTAAACTGAGATTTGTTCCAACCAGAGAGGTGCATGGGGAAATGGAAACAGGACTGATCAAAGGCCAATGCAAGAATGGAGAGATGGGAGAGGAGAAATTAATGTAAGGGGACCACAGGGACGAAACCCTTTAAACTGAGATTTGTTCCAAACAGAGTCAAATTTGGGACAATAAACCATAAAGGAAAGAGGACCATGAGATGGAAAATAACTGTGGGAAAAATAATGGTGGATCTTTTAATAGTTTTAAGCAAAATAATGGAAGGTAATTAAATGAAAGCATTGGAACAAGGGAACAGACAGTATGGAACAAGAATTATAGGAAAACTAACAGTTGGTTTGTTGATCATGATAAAAATAAACAAGTGAGGGAAGACAGGATTTGTGGAATGGAGGCAATTATGGATAATGATGAGATGTTTGGAGGCTGCTATAATCAGCATGATAAAAGGAGGACCTTTAGAAATAAAAATAATAGAAAATGTAGGAATCAGGAGGGAGAAACATATGTTGGGGCTTCGTTAAATAAAAGGGGTCAAAATGTGGGGGATAATGATTGAAAAAGTATTGGCTTGGCAATTATGTTAAGTAATGAGCATGTATCACCTGTGCAACCCGTGGGAGAAAATGTGCACTGTGATGTGGCGAGTGCGTATGTGAATGACAGCGGAAATAGCTATGTGTTGAATGCAATGGAACTTTCACTATTTGTAAGAGATACAAATTATGCGGAGGGCACAGTGCATGATTCAAATGTTGTTGTAGATGGAGATATACAGGAAGGTATGTGCTCCAGCAGTGTGAATGTATTAAATAGTGAGCAGGCAGTAGATCAGGTATCAGATGTTATCATGGGTAATGATGTTGATATGTGGCACAAGGCTGCCGAATGCATTGTTAATGTATGTGGAGGCACTCACTCCAGTAGGGAATGTATCTGCATGCAGGCTATAATTCGTGTAACCGATGAACGAGCAGTAGTTGTGGGTGAAGCTTTAATGTGCAGAATGGAGCTGCAGGTGTTGATATTGTGGTTGAAACTGTGCAGGACTCAGTTGATTCGAGTAATTTCATGCCTGTTGCTAATGGTATGAGTGAAGAAGCTGGGCAGACACATTTTTTCGAGGAAGCATGGGTGAATAAGGCAGAGAGTGATTTTGATTCTGGTGATTGAGTAGCCAGGGCAAAATGGTTTCAGAAGTGGGCACCTGACGACTGGGAGATTAGCAAGCATGATTTTTCAATGTAAATCAGGTATTTATGTAGGGAAAGTTAGATGTTCAAACATGTCTACACCTACATCTACATCCATACTCCGCAAGCCACCTTATGGTGTGTGGCGGAGGGTACCCTGAGTACCTCTATCAGTTCTCCCTTCTATTCCAGTCTCGTCTTGTTCGTGGTTACAAGGAAATAGTTAATGGGAATAAAGATGCTGAATCATTGGATGAAAAATGTGTATTTACGATGGGAAAAGATGATACAGGTGATGATAATACTGTGAATAATGATACAGTTAGTGAGGAAGGTGGGGATGTTGATGAAATCCAAAATTACATAGTGTATAATGATGAACAACAGATAGCCATGCATGAGGAGCTAAATACTGAATCGATGGGGTATGATGAATGTGATTATGATAGTGATGACTGGGTTAATTTTGCAAAGTTGTACCAGTATTGATACCAGAGACATGTGAAGAAGAAAAATATAGAGTTGCTAGAAATTTAGGGGGATTGAGTGAAGGAAACTCTAGAATTAAAGAAGCCTTTGATTTAATATTTTCAGGTGATAAATGTGGTGTCACCGCCAAAACACCACACTTGCTAGGTGGTAGACTTTAAATCGGCCACGGTCCGTTAGTATACGTCGGACCCGCGTGTCGCCATTATCAGTGATTGTAAACCGAGCACCGCCACACGGCAGGTCTGGAGAGACTTTCTAATACTCGCCCCAGTTGCACAGGCGACTTTGCTACCGATGGCTCACTGCCTACTTACGGTTTCATTTGCCGAGACGATAGTTTAGCATAGGCTTCAGCTACGTCATTTGCTACGACCCAGCAAGGCGCCATTATGTTACTATGGATACTGTGAATTATGTACCGTCAAGACCGACGTTCATCATTAATGGTTTAAAGTTAAGTATTCCACCAGCTACGTCCGTTTTTCTAAATTCTAATTTCCTTGTCGTGTTCCAGACCTCACGCCAGTCTGCGTGAGCTAAAATGCGTGCATTTCGGCCTCCTCTAGTAGCACTGTGTTGGCACCTCTGCCAACCACAACATTGGCGACGAGGCCAAACAGCGTTTTTATATATACTGCCCTGATTTACTTGTGTAATGGGTTCGCCACAACCTCCAGATGTACTGTCCGGATTTTATCGCTTACAGACTCAGCAGACGCAGGCATTACTGGATGCCCTTGGACAGCTCGTCCAGGGTCAACGTGCAATGCAAAACGATGCTGCAGCCGCCGCTCCACCGCTAACGCATCCACAACACACTGTTGCACCAACTTTTCGACCTTTTTATGCTGCACTGGAAAGCTGGACGGAGTGGTCACGTCAATTTGGATTCCATCTCGCCGCCTACAGAATTCAAAGTAACGAGCGGCAGCCTTTTTTGTTATCATCAGTCGGGGTGAACACGTACCATGTGATGGTCAAATTATTTCCCCGACGCGACGTAGCAGCTCTGTCCTATGAAGAAATTTTGTCTGCATTAGATGCATATTTCAAAGAATTAGTCAATGTAGTTGCGAAAAGGTATACCTTCTTTCGTACAAAACGTACGGAAGGTCAGACTAATCGGGAGTGGGTTGCAACCTTGCAAGGCCTTACTAGGGATTGTGCTTTTGAGTGTCAATGTGGACTACCTTATTCAGATACTATGGTACGTGATGCAATTGCGCAGAACATTGCTGATGTTCGTATAAGGGAACAAATTTTTAAACTAGTCAATCCCTCCCTTCAACAAGTGATGGACATATTGGATCGGCACGATACACTTGACTTTGCTCAGGAATCATTTGAAACTTTGCCACCCGTGTGTCAGGTTAACCGGCCCTCCGGGCGAGCTGCAAGGAACAGTAAACAGTCCTCGCGCCCGGCCGCGCCGCTGCCGCCAGGCTCTCAGCCACGTGTGCCGCACTGGCAAGCAAATGTAGTGCTCAAATCCTGCCCGCAGTGCGCTACTAAACATTCGCGTAAGAATTGCCCGTCACGCCAAGCTACTTGCTTTTCTTATAATAAAAAAGGACATGTTCAGAGTGTTTGCTTGAAAAAGCTCAGATCGGAAAGCTCAAAACCATTCCAGGCCATTTGCTTCGCGCCGGAATCGGAATCGAACAAAGGATACTCAGGCTCGCGAAACGTCGCCCATGGAAATATATGTAGTTCATTCCACTCCACCCAGTGCCACTCTCTCTAACAGTGACTGTGTTCGTCCCACAAATAGTGTGCGTCGACATCGCCGGAAATCCCGTCAAGTCACAAGTGATTATGTACCAGTGTCAGTTCATGTTGCACGAGACAGTCGCTCTTGTCGTCAGCAGGACAATTAACTTTGTGTAGACTTGGACATTAACGGCAAAGTGATACCATTCCAGCTCGATACCGGAGCTGCAGTTTCACTGATCAATCAAGACATGTACAAGCAGCTGGGCACACCTCCGTTGTGTGCCGATAATGTTAAGTTAACTAGTTATTCAGGTCAAGATATCCCTGTGTTAGGACACTGCAGCCTTCTTGCAACATACAAAGGACAAACAAACCTTGTGCCATTTTACGTCCTTCATTCTTCTTCTGCAGTGAACTTGTTTGGTTTCGATTTATTTCAGTTGTTTAACTTGTCTATAGTAAATCAGGTCCTATCAGTGAACCAGACTGTGCCTTCAGACAGTGTTTCTCGTCTATGCGAAGAATTTGCAGACATTTTTGCACCGGACCTTGGTTGCGCTAAGTACTATAAAGCACATTTGGAACTGAAAGTAAATGCGCAACCGAAATTTTTCAGAGCGCGCAATGTTCCCCACGCATTGCGTGATGAGGTCGCAAAAAACATTACACGATTTGGAATCACAAGGTGTAATTGAACGTGTGCAGGCTTTTCTCTGGGCATCACCCTTAGTAATTTTGCCAAAACCTTCGGGAAAATTGAGACTTTGTGTGGACTTCAAGGCAACAGTGAATCTACAGCTAGTGATTGCAACTTTCCCTTTACCCCGCCCGGAAGATCTTCTTGAAAAACTGTTCCCGGGTAAATATTTTTCGAAGTTGGACCTAGCAGATGCGTACTTGCAAATACCGGTGGATGAAGAATCCCAGCGTGTTTTGGTGGTTAACACGCATCTTGGGTTGTATCAATTCAAACGACTGCCATTCGGGTGTGCATCCGCCCCTGCATTGTTTCAGCAATATCTACAAACTGTTTGTGCGTCGGTCCCTACTGCAGCAAATTATCTGGACGATACTGTGATGTCCGGAAAGACGGAAGAAGAACATTTGGCCAATCTCAGAACATTATTTCAGGTCTTGCGACAAAATGGTCTTCGCTTGCGGAAGGACTAATGTGTGTTTTTTGCTCGTGATTTGCCACACCTGGGACATGTACTCAATGCCCAAGGCATATATCCCAGTCCCATGCACCTTCGTGTCATACTATACTTGCCTTCGCCGCAGAATCTGAAGCAGCTACAGAGTGTACTGGGAAAAATTAATTATTATCACCGTTATATACCACACGCCACTTCCATTTCAGCTCCGCCTTATCGCTTAGGCCGTAAGGGTGTTCCGTTTGTCTGGACGACGGAATGCGAACGCGCCTTTCGCCAGTTAAAATTGGCGTTGCTTTCCAATACTTGCCTTACGCCATTCGATCCCCAGAAGCCCCTTTTGTTGATGGTAGATGCATCGGATTTCGGGATCGGTGCTGTGCTTGCGCACAAAGATGGATCGCACGATCGCCCTATTGCTTTTGCCCCCAAATTGCTCTCGTCTGCGCAAAAAAATTATTCACAGATCGAGAAAGAAGCATTGGCTCTCGTATTTGGTGTTACAAAGTTTCATGATTTCTTGTATGGTCGGCACTTTACCATAATCACAGACCACAAACCTTTGACATCGCTTTTTAATCCGACCAAGCCTGTACCTCCACGTACAGCGCAGAAATTCATTCGCTGGTCTATTTTCCTCTCGCAGTACCGCTACGATATCTTGTATCGGTCCACTGCTAAGCACGGAAACGCCGATGCGTTGTCCCGCTTGCCTGTTGCTGAGGATAGGGCATTCAATTCCTCCGAACTTGCTTGCATGTTTATTGATGCGAAAACCGATGACGTGGTCGAATCGTTTCCGTTTGATTTTCGTCGTGTAGCTACAGCCACAGCTGCCGACCCTGTCCCTGCTACCGTTCTGCGTTTTGTTGCTACGCAATGGCCCTTGTCAAAGTTACGGATCGGGGACCCGTTGGTTCGGCCGATTTTTTGCTCACAAGGAGAGACTTTGTGTTCGACGTGGTGTTTTGCTGTTGCGTTCTGATAATGATCAATCCAGGGTCGTGGCCCCACGTTCGTTACAGTCCTCTGTCTTACAGCTTCTCCACCAAGGACATTGGGGTATAGTGAGAACGAAACAACTTGCTCGTCAGCACTGTACTTGGTTCGTAATCGATGCCACGATTACGAAAATGTGCTCTTCTTGCATGGTGTGTACCGAACAACAGTCAGCACCACCGCCGAAATTCTTTGCATGGCCAAAAGCCACTTCCCCTTGGCAACGCTTACACATCGATTTTGCTGGTCCATTCTGGGATGCTCGATGGTTGGTTGTGGTAGATTCATTCAGTAATTTTCCTTTTGTTGTCCGGATGCCTTCCACGACGTCATCTACCACCATTCAAGCATTATCTGCAATCTTTTGCATTGAAAGTCTTCCACAGACTATTGTTTTCGATAATGGTCCGCCATTCATGTCCGCAGAATTTCAGTCATTCTGCAAGGCCAATGGTATTCAACATCTGACGTCCGCGCCGTTTTCGCCACAGTCAAACGGTGCCGCTGAACGATTGGTCAGGACTTTCAAGTCACAGATGTTGAAGTTAAAAGAGTCGCATTCTCGAGAGGACGCGTTATTGCTCTTTTTGTCCTCGTATCGCTCTCAGCTCCGAGATGGTCGTTCCTCAGTTGAGTTGCCCCACGGTCGCCCCCATCGAACCTTGATGTCTTTGCTACATCCGCCGTATCGGGTTCCTGTGCAGCAGCAGACACCTGCTTTTGCTCCTGGCGACGTTGTCTACTACCGCCACTACCGAGGTTCACGGCGTTGGCTCGAAGGGCGCATACTTCGCTGCCTCGGACGCGCAATGTATCTGGTTTTGGGGGCCTCTGGTGAGGTGCGCCGGCATCTCAACCAGCTGCGCCTCTGTCGTCGCACGGGATCTGCCGCTCGCCGTCTGCTTTCAGCGACGGTGCCGTCCAGTTAGCACCCTAGGGAACCCATCTACTGGTTCGCCTCAGCCCCAGGTGTTACCGACACTGCCTTCCATTTTGCCCCATGGCGACGCGCCGCCGCCACCGCCGCCACCGCCTGTTCTCCCGCCGGCGACGCCCGCAGTGGGCGCGTCGCTGCAACCGCCGGGCGTCTCCCTGGGTCACGCGCCGCCGATCGCTTCCCGTGACCAGTTGTCCTCCGACTTGGAACTCTTGCTCGCTCCGGACCATATGTCGTCTTCGCCCGTAGGGTGCCCCGGCCCGATGGAGGTCGACCCTTCGGCCCCTCCTGTCTCTCTGCGGGCGCATACACCGCATGTTGGCGTGCATCCTGGAGCAGGTTTTCAGGCGTTTCCTAGCTCTCCGCGGTCCGAATGGCAGGGTGGGGGTGGCAAAGCCTCGCCTATTGTTATGCTCCCCACCTCGTCGCATACGTCAACATGGGGTCTTCCCCACGGCGGGCGGAAGCCTTATGCCACCACCGTACACCGATTTGCGGTGGAGGAATGTGGTGTCACCGCCAGACACCACACTTGCTAGGTGGTAGCCTTTAAATCGGCCGCGGTCCGTTAGTATACGTCGGACCCGCGTGTCGCCACTATCAGTGATTGCAGACAGAGCGCCGCCACACGGCAGGTCTAGAGAGACTTCCTAGCACTCGCCCCAGTTGTACAGCCGACTTTGCTAGCGATGGTTCACTGCCTACTTACGTTCTCATTTGCCGAGACGATAGTTTAGTATAGCCTTCAGCTACGTCATCTGCTACGACCTAGCAAGGCGCCATTATCAGTTACTATTGATATTGTGAATCATGTACCGTCAAGACCGACGTTCATCGTTAATGGATTAAAGTTAAGTATTCCACAAGCTACGACCGTTTTCCTAAATTCTAATTTCCTTGTCATGTTCCAGACCTCACTCCAGCCTGCGTGATCTAAAACGCGTGCATCTCGGCCTCCTCTAGTACACTGTGTAGGCACTTCTGCCAACCACAACAATAAGGATATTGAATCTTTTAGTGAAGAGCAGGTGTACACCATGACTAAAGACAGCATGCATGAGATAGAGGAGGACTTATTGGCTGAAACAGAATTGAAGCATGATTTTATTGGAAAGGTGCAGCTGATAATAACTGTTGGTGTGGCAGTGGTCTGTGAAACTGCTTTGGTGGATGCTGTAAGTTCTGTGTCTGGGGTGCCAGAGAGCTTTTATGGCCATATTAAGAACAGAGAAACAGTGGAATTTACAGTAAAAGGGGTGAGAATTTAAAATACTATAGGAGCTTGCTGTAAACCAGTGGGGAAGGAGATAGTACTAGATGTAAACATTGGAAGTGAAGTATTTAGTCACTCATTTTTGGTGGGCCCAAATTTAAGCATGAATCTGGTGTTGGGATTGATTTCACGGGTAAATATGAGGCATATGTACATTGTAAGGGCCAAACGGTGGAACTGAATACTTTTATTGCCACATTAAAATAGCATAAGGGAATACTTACAGTTATTAAGCATGAGAAACAGAGAAGGATAGATGGAAAATATATATTTAAACAACTACATATACACTGCTAAAATTATCATAAACACATGTACAGTGTCTCCCAAACATGAGCAGAGAAAAGCTCATCTCCGAAGCTGATCTCCGTTTTCAAAACGAAAAGGAACGATAAATAATCTTGTCTTATTTCATTTGTAAAATAGTACAGACATTCCAGTCAGCATGTCCCAATGTCCATCGCAAATCAGGCTCCAGCTCAACACACCTATGGCACCAACAAACGTCTTTGATTTTTTATGTTACAATATGTCTGAGAAAGGAATTTTCTAATCTGTGTGTTTATGCCAGTTTTGCTGATGGCAGTGACACATGGGCTTTTAATACGAAGGCCGTTTAATAATTAACGTATGTTTATCAGGCGATGGATAAATGCATGTTCAGAATTACTTGAACAGGAAGGGAGACATGAAGATGAAGTGCAAACAAGGGCAGCTTGTTTCGTGTTACCACGCAATAGCGGTGAGAGTGTGTGATGCCACCATTAAAAACTAATTTTTTAAATAATTTTTAACTTTGCTTTAGGGTACTGGTATGTTGAAAGATCGGTACTAGCAAATGAAAGTGTAAAAGTATTATGTTTGTATGCAAAGCACTTTGACATAAAAAAATTACTTCATACCCAATTGATAATTAACGATAAGAAAAATATTATTGCCATTCAACGAAAAAACTGTAATGACTGTAACCACTTCATGGGAAATTTTCATGGTTAATATGTTAAACAAATGTACAGAATAAGATGAGGGGAAGGACAAAGGGTTTTACGTGACCAGTTGTGGAGGTGACCTTTTGCGAGAGGAGCGGCAAGGGAAAAGACGGTGGAAAGAAGGGCAGTTGCGTGGGAGCTTTCACAGCATGAGTATCGGGCCGTGATAGGTCCGCTAAAGTGAGGCTTATATGGTGCTAAAAAGTGCAATCAAATATTCGGATGGCAGCGACTTTTGTGCCCCAAAGTCGTCTCCAGTATGTATCAATTCAGAAAGCAAGATTATCCGAATAGTTTTGTGACGGAATCCGGCCGACGCTCCAACGAGTAAAGATGGCTGCTGCTTATGACGTGGCTATCAATAAAGAAGTCCATCACTGGGGACGTGAAGAGCCGACCGAAATTGTTGTATCAACAGCACTAGAAGGCCTCCAGCACGCAACGCAGTGCAAGCACTAATTTTATAGACTTGTTTGTTTGCTCTCCGAACATGTAAAGGAGTTACAGTCAACTTACTTTGAAACGAAAAAATAGAAGTTGTGCAAATTTATTCTCCAAAAATTTATGCCCCAAGTCATCACCAGTCCTGTTTCCTGGTCACGTTTGTTGTGAAATGACAGTTTGAAAGTTAAATGGCTTGTTTGTTTAATAGTTGAGTAAAATGTACGATAAGTAAATTCATTATTATTATGAACTGCCTCATAGTAGAGAGAGAGAGAGAGACATTCAGTCTAAGAAATTGCTTTGTTTTATAACACCATCTATAAATGTGGTCGCTTTGTTCAAAGAAATAAACTACAGTCCATTGAATAACATTAATGTTACTACAAATTTAAATTTGCTTTGCTTGCTAATTCATGATTTACGTAGCAAGTTTTTCAGAAGTAAAGATGGCTGCCAATTGGACAGTCCCAGTTTGCTTCCATGTTGTTTCGAAGTAAATTCACGAAATAATATATATAAATTAGAGCCATTGACAGGCACTGTCACCATTAATAGTAATTAAAAGGAAAACGTTTAAGGATTTCAAAATTGCTCCTTCAGAGCTGGCGACCGAAAGTAAAATTTTAGGAATAGTTTTTCTTACAGTGAACGTTACTAAGGTAAGGTTTCGAGTCTGCTGTGGTGTGCTACTGCATTGTGGACGGATCTGATAGCAGACAGGTCAGACATTGTACAATCCTGTGTGCCCCACCGAATTTTCATATCGAGCCCTTACATCCACACTGCGCTTTGGGTAGAAGCCCATGTTAAATGATCGCTTTGCAGTGTTAGGTCCATTAGGTTACACCGGTCATAGATTTTGTTAAAGATAGAAGGTTTATTAACATTATTTGCAGTAACATTTTTCAGTGTAAAGTGTACGTTAGTGGGGGGGGGGGGGGGGGGGGGTGAATGGCTGTATTGTGTCTTGAGTAGCGGCACGCGGCCGCGGAGACAAGATGTTTTGTGCCAGTGTCCGCTAGGTGTCAGAGGAGGGGCGGCCGCAACCCATTTGCAAAGGGCGATCGCTTTCGTCCCGAGGGCTGGCGCGGGGCTTTTACTCCTTAGCAAACAACTAACGTTATTATGTGCCCTGAAAATGTATCTATTTAAACAAAATTAATAGTACGGAAAGACATACGTAGTCAACAGTTTTTTTTTTTTTTTTTCAACTACGTTTCATAAAGACAGGACGATTCCGCGCGATTTCGTACGAGAAGTGTTTAATACTACGAATCGGACACACGTGGAATCGGCGGGTTCGGTCACATGTGTCACTGATATGATACTCGAGTTGGAATCATTGAAATAAAGGCGGTTTTCTTTGCGGCGAGATCTATTTAAGAAAATTCAATCGCCAACTTTCTCTTCCAAATTCTGAAATATTCTGTTGATACCCACCTACATAGGGAGAAATGATCATCATAATAAGAGCATTCAGAGCTCCAACGGAAAGATTTAGGTGTTCCTTTTTCCCACGCGCCATTCGAGAGAGAAGTAGTATGAAAATGGTTCGATGAACCATCTGCCAGGCACTTAAGTGTGAATTCCAGAGTAACCATGTAGATGTATATGTTAGAACACATGGACAGATCAGGGAGTGCAAGACGTAATTGTTGGTGCTATGGTCTTCCAGTCCAAAGATCGGTTTGTGCAGCTCTTACCGCTACTCTATCTTGTGGAGGCCACCTCATCTCTGAATAACTACAGCAACCCATATCCACTTCAACCTGCTTTCGGTATTCATCCACTGATCTCCGTCTGTAATTTTTACTCCCCACACTCTCCTTTATTGCCAAACTGACTATTCCTTGATGCCTCAGGATGCGTCCAATCAACTGATCCCTTCTTTAGCTAAGTTGTGCCATGAATTTCTTTTTTAATTCGTTTCATTCAGTACTTCCTCATTGCTCGTTCTATCAACCGAATATTCAACATTCTTCTGTTGCACCCCATTCCTTAATCTTCTATTTTCTTCTTGTCTGCACTGTTTTTCATCCGCCTTTCTCTTTTATACAAGATCACACTCCATGCAATACCTTCAGAAAAGACTTCCTAAAACTTAAATTTATGTTATATGTTAACAAATTTCTCTTTTTTAAGACATGCTTTCTGATTTATTTTGGTTGCACTCCATTACCCATAATTTAATTCTATTGATATTCCTCTTATAGTCGCTTTTCAAGACACTATCCATTACGTGAAACTTCATTGTAGATGACCATAAGGTATTTATTTTTATGGTCAATGCTACCCGTTTAGACCTGTAGACCATTATCAAGCTGAAGGAATGCGCAACCAGCTTGTCACTACAGCATTTGAATCATACATTGAAATGTAAGATAGTCTTGAGTCTCCTACACATCTGTGTCTTTTGAAGATTATTTATTGTAACACAAGCTATGTTTTTCTACCTAGACCAAAGTTATTCACTTCAAATGTTGTAGTGACAAGCTGGTTACGCTTCGCATCGGCTTAATAAAGGTCTGCTGATCGAAACCGGTAACACTGAGCATAACAAAAACAGCTGATAGTCATCTGCAACGAAGTTTCACAATTATTTGACAGCTGCAGAGCCCCACCTCATCAAAAACTAAATTATCGATTTCGCTCAAGTGTTCCTTCAAATCCTTTGTTGACTTTGACAAAATAGCAATCTCATCGACATATCCTAAAGTTCTTGATTCTTCACCAAGAACTTTAATTCGTTTTCTAATATATTATTACTTTCCTTTGCTATTTGCTCAGTGTGCAAGTTGAATAACGTCGAGGACATGCTACAACATTGTCTCACTCCCTTTCCAACTACAGCTTCTCTTCCATACCCTTTGGCTCTTATAAGAGCCGTCTCGTTTCTGCACAAGGTGTAAATAACCTCACGATCCCCATATTTTACCATGTTGCTTTCAGAGTTTCAAACACCTTGTTCCAGTCAAAGTTGTCAATAGCTTTCTCCAACTGTACAAATGATATAAACGTATGTTAGTCGGTAATATTCACGCCTGTCAGCACCTGCCAGTTTTGGAATTAGAATTACTACATTCTTCCTCAATTCTTGTCGTACCTCGCCTTTCTCACATATCTTGCACATCAGGTGGAATAGTTTTGTCATGAGTGGTTACCCCAAGGTCTTCTCCTCCAGGGGATTTCTTTCTACGTAGATCTTTCAGTGCTTTATCAAATTGAAGAAATAATTACGACCATAATAAAACTGAAATGGAATTGGGCAGGGCAAGTGACCATGGGAGTGGATGATACAGGAAACAAAGAAGTACTTTTTCTGAATTAGAGAAAGAAAAGATCGAACTGAGGGCATAAAGAAGTTAGGTAGACGCTAATGGGAAACGTGTGAGAGCAAATGGATAAGTATGGTTGTAGAGCGTAACGCATGATTAAGTATGGAGGAAGTCTTTAAGACACCGATGACTGGTGGTGAAAATATTTTAGGAAATGATAATGCTAAAACCAGAAAAATTCTGCCTTACGTAGAGGCATACCGACAGTCGTTTTCCCGGCGAATGCAACAGGAAAGCATAAAAGACCCACAGCCTACTATGGCGTCAGTAAATCGGACATTTGTGGTAAGGTCTGATGGGGCCAAACTGCTGAAGTATACACTACTTAATCTAACTTAAGCTAACTTAAGCTAAGGACGACACACACACCCATGGCCGAGGGAGGACTCGAACCTCCTACTGGGGGAGCCGCGCTGGCCGTGACAAGACACCTGAGACAGCGCGGCTACGCCTGCTGATGGCATTAAGTGACACATAATGTTTTTGAGGGGTACAAGGCTGATTCTAGTCAAGAATGGAACGAGTTTCAAAGTCTTCAGCAGTGTTTTAGGGCAAATGTAAATCTGGAGATAACTTACTTTTCTTTAAGTATTACTGGTTAATTTTACACCTCCACATAACTACTGTTCCAATATTTTGAACTCTGCGCTGCCGAAAAGAAGGTAGGAATATTAGAGTTTAACGTCCAGTCAGCAATGAGATAGGTCGAGACGGAGCACAACCTCGGATTGAGGAAGAATGGGGAAAGAAATCGACAGTGCCCTTACAAAGGAACCATCCCGCCTACGCCCTGAGCGATTTGGGGAAATCACGGAAAATCTAAATCTGGATGGTTGAACGGGGATTTTAAACGTCGTTTTCTCGAATGCGAGTCCAGTGCGCTAGCCATTGTGTCACATCGCTGGGAGCTAAAAAGAAATTACGCTTTTTCGTTCTGAGTAAAAAGATCGCAGCCGTTTACTTTAGCGTGTTTTAATTCAATCCTAAACTTCGATATTCCAAGCGCTGTGAATATTGAACATAATTTGCCAAATAACACACATATGCATTATTAATAGCTAAAAATTGCTTTTCGCGAAAATTTATCAGTTCCAGTCAAAGATTATTACTGAGCACTCTTCGGTTACGACTGTGTCAAAACAAGCCAGACTGCTAGCTGCTATCACAGCGTTATGAATAAGCGAACAACACGCCAATTTATATGCAAATCTAACGCAAACAGCAACCGCTATCATTAATAGCCTTCAATTATCATACGCTGGATTCAAAACACACGTAAATAACTAGGGAGTGCAGATTCGTTGTAATACGATATAGGACGGCCTGTGCTGTAACAAAACTGCAAGTGCGTCTGCAGTATTCCTCGGCATGTTATTAAGAGATTTATTGAATTTTTTGCAGCATTAAATATATTAAAGGCGTCATTTTTAGCTTGCAAATAACATACACATGGATAAAATTTTCTCGGATATCTTACCATGTTAAGTTTAAATGAAAACTGACGACTTCGGCAAGTTCCTCAGTTGTCATTACTGGTAAGACACTGGATTTACGGCAATTAAAATCGGCGTCCAGTCATCCGCACTGGTTTTCCGTCAGTTCCCTAAAACTCTTTCGAGTAGAAAAATACTTTGAAAATGATACGACTCATTTCCCACCAAGTCCTTCC
The DNA here is from genome assembly GCF_023897955.1 of Schistocerca gregaria. Taxonomy (NCBI): domain Eukaryota; kingdom Metazoa; phylum Arthropoda; class Insecta; order Orthoptera; family Acrididae; genus Schistocerca; species Schistocerca gregaria. The sequence goes on from NC_064931.1 coordinate 842,974,293, forward strand.
CCAGCCTGAACTGTCAGCCAGTCTCTAATGACCTCCATGTCGACGGGAAGTTAAACCTTAATCTTACTTTTGTAATAATCGTCAATAACAAGAAAATAGTGAGAATTTTCTTCAGAAAGTGCCTCAAGAAAAATTATATTCTCACATCTTTAAATGAATAACACAAGACATGTTCTGAGTGACTACTGAATAGAGTCTCTCCTGATGTTCATTTTTAATCAAGAATAATGATTACGCTACGATATGCGTTCATTGGTGGTCAATAAAATAACATATGTCTATGAACGACAGAAAAGAAAGACAGTGCGAGTACTTGAATCGAAATTTTTGTTCTGCGTGGACTTCAACATTTCTATGTGCGATTCGATATTTACGATCCATTACGAACGATTACAATATTTATGCCACATGACTGTAATTTTTCACTATTTTATATCCATAATTTTTAAAAAAAACGACATTACAAAAAGGTCGTCAGTGACTGATCAACTGTGAACTTCCATTTGCTTCAGACAGCCACATTCTGTGACCCCATCGTAACCAGTTTCTGCCTACATTGACCATTTTCAGATGCTACAATAGTAAAAATGAGAAAACCACAAATTAATATCTTAAAACTTGTAAAAAATTTATGGCAGTTCTGTTTAATCAAGTGTGCTTCATTTCTTCTACTCTTTGCTCTAGATGCTTGTGTCCTCTGTATGAGAACTTTTTTAATCTAAAACTCAAAAAATATATCAAAGTTTGAATGAAAGTCCAAACACTTATTCGATATAGGGAAGTCGGGAGGAAGAACTTCGAATGTAAATTTGTGGTTATGTCTTATGGGACCAAACATCCGGGTTCATCGGTCCCTAAGCTTACACACTATTTAATCTAACTTAGGACTCGAAACTCCGACGGGGGAAGAATTTGATATAGGACGTTTGTGGTCTACGGCGTGATAGCATGATGACATTACGAACTCTCAAGTATGGATAATGGTAAATGTGTCTCGCTGAGGTAAGGGACCCTGGTGCACAAACAACCGAGTCGAAAGTTTTTGGCGAAAATCGTTCTCGTACCTCTGACAGTGAAAGTCTTCTACTGTGAGCTCTTTGCCTTCCATATTTTGAGAGATGGTATTACGGACCAAAACAAGAAAAAATGTCCAGTAAAAATGGGCTATAAATTATACCTTAAGGCTATAAGAACATGTTGATCTTTGCTACTGCGATGCACGTCTCTTCTACTTAGCAAGTGTTCATGGCTTTTAAGATATACATTTTAGAGCCCATGTTTCCTAGACATCTTTTCCTTGCTTTGATTCATACTACCTCTTACCAAAAGATGGAAAACAGGAAGCTTGGAGGAGTAGAGGTCCATTGCCAGAGGTATCAGAACGACTTTCACTTATAACTTTCGACTCAGTTGTTTCTGGATCAGAGTTCCATACCTCAAACTGATACAGTTACCCTTCACTATCATCCCTGAAACTTTGTAAGATCATCACGGAATCATCCTCTATAATGCCAAGAAACAACCTCAAACTGGCCTTCAAAAGCTACAGCGCATGCGCGCCATGTGAAGTTATGAATATCCTCCTGTCCTCTTGTGCCATCATCTTACTTGTTAGTCTGTACCGTTTGAAACTCTTTTCTTTCCGTCGACATAATCGTCCTTGAATATCAAACACACCTTGTTCTTGTACCTTCAGATTGTAAAATTGAAATTTGTATGAATATTACCTGAAATTTTTGTGAATTTAAACAACATAAAATTGACTACTAAATTGTGTTGTGTCTCTGGCTTTCTTATTACGAGACTACATTACTTGTAAAGAATGACTATAGATCGAACTGTAAACGTAATTACTTTTCGCATAATGTTCACAAGACACTTTTTTCTTTCATTTAATAACAAATTTTAACAAAATTATAACATTTCAAAAATGTGACTGACAAAGGAATTGGCGTAGTACATTATAAACAGTTATCTTTCTCACCCTGTATATAAATGTAATAAAGACGAAGTCCCAGTTAATCAGGTAGTAAAACTATATTTCAAACAGGGTATGATCTGTAGTTCTGTGCATTAAAAGGAAATAAGAGTAATCTATTGATATACATATTTCCTGCAATTGATGGTTCTGCAACTCAAGTTGCGAGACGGTTACAGCACTGGCCATTAAGGCCCGGATCTCATTCAAAATGACCGAGCGAGGTGGCGCAGTGGTTAGCACACTGGACTCGCATTCGGGAGACTAGAAATCTACTCTGTAGGAATCAGCATGGGTTTCGAAAAAGACGGTCGTGTGAAACCCAGCTCGCGCTATTCGTCCACGAGACTCAGAGGGCCTTAGACACGGGTTCACAGGTAGATGCCGTGTTTCTTGACTTCCGCAAGGCGTTTGACACAGTTCCCCACAGTCGTTTAATGAACAAAGTAAGAGCATACGGACTATCAGATCAATTGTGTGATTGGATTGAGGAGTTCCTAGATAACAGAACGCAGCATGTCATTCTCAATGGAGAGAAGACTTCCGAAGTAAGAGTGATTTCAGGTGTGCCGCAGGGGAGTGTCATAGGACCGTTTCTATTCACAATATACATAAATGACCTGGTGGATGACATCGGAAGTTCACTGAGGCTTTTTCAGATGATGCTGTGGTGTATCAAGAGGTTGCAACAATGGAAAATTGTACTGAAATGCAGGAGAATCTGCAGCGAATTGACGCATGGTGCACGGAATGGCAATTGAATCTCAATGTAGACAAGTGTAATGTGATGCGAATACATAGAAAGATAGGTCCCTTATCATTTAGCTACAAAATAGCAGGTCAGCAACTGGAAGCAGTTAATTCCATAAATTATCTGGGAGTACTCATTAGGAGTGATTTAAAATGGAATGATCATATAAAGTTGATCGTCGGTAAAGCAGATGCCAGACTGAGATTCATTGGAAGAATCCTAAGGAAATGCAATCCGACAACAAAGGAAGTAGGTTACAGTACGCTTGTTCGCCCAATGCTTGAATACTGCTCACCAGTGTGGGATCCGCACCAGGTAGGGTTGATAGAAGAGATAGAGAAGATCCAACGGAGAGCAGCGCGCTTCGTTACAGGATCATTTAGTAATTGCGAAAGCGTTACGGAGATGATAGATAAACTCCAGTGGAAGACTCTGCAGGAGAGACGCTCAGTAGCTCGGTACGGGCTTTTGTTAAAGTTTCGAGAACATACCTTCACCGAAGAGTCAAGCAGTATATTGCTCCCTCCTACGTATATCTCGCGAAGAGACCAAGAGGATAAAATCAGAGAGATTAGAGCCCACACAGAAGCATACCGACAATCCATCTTTCCACGTACAATACGAGACTGGAATAGAAGGGAGAACCGATAGAGGTACTCAGGGTACCCTCCGCCACACACCGTCAGGTGGCCTGCGGAGTATGGATGTAGATGTAGAAGTAGAGGTTCAATCCTGTCTCCGGCCATCCTGATTTAGGTTTTCCGTGATTTTCCTAAATCGCTTCAGGCAAATGCCGGGATGGTTCCTTTGAAAGGGCACGGCCGATTTCCTTCCCCATCCTTCCCTCACCCGAGCTTGCGCTTCGTCTCTAATGACCTCGTTGTCGACGGGACGTTAAACACTGATATCCTCCTCCTCATTCGAAATGACCGTAAATTCGAGTTTTATTGCATTTTTAATGCATATTTGTCTAGATTGTTGGGAGGCAAAAGGTTTTTTAATACGTGCGTTACAGCAGTTTCTACAGCTCATTGATCGAAGCAGTATCACGGCCGCCGTTGGACGCTCTCAGCCGGAGATGCCCGGCTCGAGTAGAAAACTTGTGCAGTGACGCACGATAACCAAATGATATATATTGCAGTAAGCAAGTGCTCTACCATCTAAGCTACCCAAGCACGACTAACGCCCCGTCCTCACAACTTTACTTCTTCCAGTATCTCGTCTCCTACCTTCCAAACTTTACAAAAAAAAAAAAAACAAACCTCTAGAAGCCATTTCTATTCCTATATTGAAAAAAAAGTAGACCTGTGGTACAAAAAAAAAAGTTGGTAGAGCACTTGCCCGCGAAAGACAAAGGTCCCGAGTTCGAGTCTCTGACCGACAAACAGTTTTAATCTGCCAGGAAGTTTCATATCAGCGCATACTCAGCTGCAGAGTGAAAATCTCATCCTGGTATAATCTAAACCTTAATTATCACCAAGATGTTGAATTTGGCTTACAAGCATAAATGATTGCCTGTTGAAGCGGGGTTCCAAGAAGTTGATGGACGAATCAGTTGTGCCATGATAAAATATTCCACAATTATCATGCACTTCACTTAATGTATCTACAGATAAAATATTGGCGTCATTTGGTCAGATTCTTCATTTACGGGGAAATTTTGGGGAATCGACATCCACATCTTCACATTTTGAAGTTGTTTCAGCCCATACTGATTCAAAACTGTTTCTCATAAATTTAATCGATGTTACAAGGCTGCAAATTATCTTACTGGCGTTTTCTAAGTGTCAGGACTTCCTCTGTAGTACTATATTTACCATATCAATATGACAAAACTGTTTTACCAAAATGATACCATGAAAAGTAAATCAAAATGTCTGCACATTAATTAAAACTCCATTTGTTTTGGCACTATCGTCTGAACTGTTATTTCTGGAAATATTGAGAAAAAATTCTTGAAGTTCTATGTAGTTGGACAAATCTGAAGGCATTGGCATGTAACTTAATCCCCACACTGTAGCACTCAGTGGTGTCAAATTTGTAGAGGCATCTACATTTTAGTGAAGGAAAAGCTCACATCTTTTAGGTGGCTCTCTAACAAACTGTATTAAATCCTTCATAGTATTCAATGTATTTCGAACTTCTGGGATTGCTTTCACTATATCTTGCACTGTTTATGTTTAAAGAGTGTGCAAGGCTGTGCAAAAATACTGCTCATTTCTCAATTTCTGTAAACTTGACCTGGACACCATTATACTGGGTGGTCAGAAACAGTGCGCAAATCTTGGGAGGGGCTGTGCTGAGAAATACTTGTTTAGGAAAATTTCGATACGTTGCGTCGTTACCGAGTTATTCAGCACTGAAGTTAATCAATCAGATCATCGTACTCACGAATACAAGCAGCCTGCCAGAGACAGTGTCGCCCAACTTGTTCTTCATCTGGTTTCCACAAAGCGAACAAATGTCGCTCTTGCTCATCTAGCTTAAATTAATCATTTCCGCGAAAGGTACGTTGCAACTGATAATGAGCATTTGAACAAGTGGTAACTCACGGATGTCTGTGCATTACCGCATTTTAGCGCGCACAAGTGCTTGATTGGCTAACTTCTGAGTTAAACAACTAGGAAACGTGGAAATGTAAGGTTATTTTTCTTAACAGTTATTTAGTAGCCAACCTCTCCTAAAACACCCTTACCAGCATTGCAGGCTATTTTTGACCATCCTATATAATCCAGCCAAGTTCGTTAAACCATTACAAACATACATATATACGTACATTAATCCTTGTTCCATAGATCATGAATACTAGATTTCGTAATGATGTGGAATGTGACACTGTAACATAATTAATTTATTATTATTATTATTTTAACAGGTACTACTTCATATCTAAGAATTCATCTATTGAGTAGAAGGATTTGCCATTCAAAATTCTTTTAATTGGCTTTTATATGTTGGTTGGTTATGTGTCAGACTTTTAATACTGTTTGGTAAATGATCAAAGATTTTTGTGGCAGCATAATTCGCCCCTTTGTGTGCCAAAGTGAGATTTAATCCAGAATAGTGAATATCATCCTTTCTTCTAGTGTTGCAGCTATGCACTTCGCTGTTATTTTTGAATTGGGATGGGTCATTAATGACAAATTTCATAAATGAATATATGTATTACGAAGGTAGTGTGAATACCCCGAGTTCCTTAAACAAATGTCTGCAAGGTGATCTTGGGTGGTCTCCAGCTATTATTCAGATTACATGCTTTTGTGCAATGAATACTTTCTCTCTTAATTATGACATTGGCCTCTACAATTAGTCGTAAGCAAATCAAACTGCCTTAATATGTCGGTAATAATGTGAAACAGAGCCTTAGCTCTGGTACTTTGTGTACAGTACAGCCCTAAAAATATACATCTATCTATAACAAAGAATCAACGGAAGTTATACAGACACGAAAGTGCTCAATGGTGGTTATGTCTGTTGTTTCATCTGCTGTGATTGCAAAGTACCCTGCACTTTTCATATCATTCAATAATTTTCTAAGAAATGTGTGACTTAAAACAGTCAAATTTTCATTTTGTACATCATGCGATGTGCATTTATCAGTTTCGCGCTGTAGCTACATTAAAAGTTGCTGTTTATCTTCACATAGAATGCATAATAAATTATCAAAGTTACAAGTCTAATCAGTATGCCCTCGTACTATAGGTCTCTGCACTGCTAAGTAGCGGAGGGAGGATACAAGTTTTAGCAAACAAGCTCTGTTTGCTTTCGTTTGTATCATGTTTTCTTTCGAATCTGATTAAATACACTGACATTCGATTTTAAGGAGTTTTATTACATTACAGCTTCTCCGTTGCAACCTGATGTTTCATGCACTTTCAAATTACTTACACCTTTCTGCCAGTTCGAAAAACCAGTTTCCACGAAAGCGTTATATGTTTTCCTCTTATGAGAAAACTGAAGACGTAATATTATTATATACTTGTCCATTTCAAACCGGACAGAAAGGAACGGAAGATTGCTCAATAATTCGACCGAGCTACGCCAAGACAGACCACTGAAACTGCACTGTGTGCCGTATTAGTACAAACGCCTCAGACGACAAGATGTTTGAACAAAGACTACTAATCGGACACTTTTACTTGTTCCCTCTTCGATCTACATCTACATCTATATGACTACTCTGCAATTCACATTTAAGTGCTTGGCAGAGGGTTCATCGAACCACAATCATACTATCTCTCTACTATTCCACTCCCTAACAGCGGGCGGGAAAAACGAACACCTAAGCCTTTCTGTTCGAGCTCTGATTTCTCTTATTTTATTTTGATGATCATTCATACCTATGTAGGTTGGACTCAACAAAATATTTTCGCAGTCGGATGAGAAAGTTTGTGACTGAAATTTCGTAAATAGATTTCGGCGCGACGAAAAACGGCTTTGCTTTAATGACTTCCATCTCAACTCGCGTATCATATCTGCCACACTCTCTCCCCTATTACGTGATAATGCAAACCGAGCTGCCCTTTTTTGCACCCTTTCGATGTCCTCCGTCAATCCCACCTGGTAAGGATCCCACACCGCGCAGCAATATTCTAACAGAGGACGAACGAGTGTAGTGTAAGCTGTCTCTTTAGTGGACTTGTTGCATCTTCTAAGTGTCCTGCCAATGAAACGCAACCTTTGGCTTCCCTTCCCCACAATATTATCTATGTGGTCTTTCCAACTGAAGTTGTTCGTAATTTTAACACCCAGGTACTAAGTTGAATTGACAGCCTTGAGAATTGTACTATTTATCGAGTAATCGAATTCCAACGGATTTCTTTTGGAACTGATGTGGATCACCTCACACTTTTCGTTATTTAGCGTCAACTGCCACATGCCGCACCATACAGCAATCTTTTCTAAATCGCTTTGCAACTGATACTGGTCTTCGGATGACCTTACTAGACGGTAAATTACAGCATCATCTGCGAACAACCTAAGAGAACTGCTCAGATTGTCACCCAGGTCATTTATATATATCAGGAAGAGCAGAGGTCCCAGGACGCTTCCCTGGGGAACACCTGATATCACTTTAGTTTTACTCGATGATTTGCCATCTATTACTAAGAACTGCGACCTTCCTGACAGGAAATCACGAATCCAGTCGCACAACTGAGACGATACCCCATAGGCCCGCAGCTTGATTAGAAAGTGGCTTGTGAGGAACGGTGTAAAAGCTTTCCGGAAATCTAGAAATACGGAATCAACTTGAGATCCCCTGTCGATAGAGGCCATTACTTCGTGAGAATAAAGAGCTAGCTGCGTTGCACAAGAGCGATGTTTTCTGAAGCCATGCTGATTACGTATCAATAGATCGTTCCTTTCGAGGTGATTCATAATGTTTGAATACAGTATATGCTCCAAAACCCTACTGCAAACCGACCTCAATGATATAGGTCTGTAGTTATATGGATTACTCCTACTACCCTTCTTAAACACTGGTGGGACCTGCGCAATTTTCGAATATGTAGGTACAGATCTATCGGTGAGCGAGCGGTTTTATATGAGTGCTAAGTAGGGAGCTATTGTATCAGCGTAATCTGAGAGGAACCTAATCGGTATTCAGTCTGGACCTGAAGACTTGACCGTATCAAGCGCTTTGAGTTGCTTCGCAACCCCTAAGGTATTTACTTCTAAGAAACTCATGCTAGCAGATGTTCGTGTTTCAAATTCTGGAATATTCCATTCGTCTTCCCTGGTGAAGGAATTTCGGAAAACTGCGTTCAATAACTCCGCTCTAGCGGCACAGTCGTCGGTAACAGTACCATCAGCACTGCGCAGCGAAGGTATTGACTGCGTCTTGCCGCTTGTGTACATTACATACGACCAGAATTTCTTCGGATTTTCTACCAAATTTCGAGACAATGTTTCGTTGTGAAACCTATTAAAGGCATCTCGCATCGAAGTCCGTGCCAAATTTCGTGCGTCTGTAAATTTTAGCCAATCTTCGGGATTTCGCGTTCTTCTGAACTTCGCACGCTTTTTCCGTTGCCTCTGCAACAGCGTTCGGACCTGTTTTGTGTACCACGGGGGATCCGTTCCATCTCTTACCAATTTATGAGGTATGAATCTCTCAGTTGCTGTTGCTACTATATCTTTGAATTTGAGCCACATCTCGTCTACATTTGCATAGTCAGTTCGGAAGGAATGGAGATTGTCTTTTAGGAAGGCTTCTAGTGACAATTTATCCGCTTTTTTAAATAAAATTATTTTGCGTTTGCCCACACAGAAGCATACCGACAATTCAATACGAGACTGGAATAGAAGGGAGAACCGATAGAGGTACTCAGGGTACCCTCCGCCACACACCGTCAGGTGGCTTGCGGAGTATGGATGTAGATGTAGATGTAGATGTAGATGTTTCTGATGGATTTGGAAGAAACGGTATTGAACCTAGCTACAACGACTTTGTGATCACTAATCCCTGTATCAGTCATGATGCTCTCTATCAGCTCTGGATTGTTTGTGGCTAAGAGGTCAAGTGTGTTTTTGCAACCATTTACAATTCGCGTGGGTTCGTGGACTAACTGCTCGAAATAATTTTCGGAGAAAGCATTTAGGAGATGTTTTCTGCCTACCACCGGTTTTGAACAAGTTTTTTCGCCAACATATCGAGGGTAGGTTGAAGTCCCCACCAACTATAACCGTATGAGTGGGGTATTTACTTGCTACGAGACTCAAACTTTCTCTGAACTGTTCCGCAACTGTATCATCGGAGTCTGGGGGTTGGTAGAAGGAGCCAATTATTAACTTAGTTCGTCTGTTAAGTATTGGTGGAAGTTGGCTGACTTCTGGCTGCTCTGGAATGTTTACAGTCTCTGTCAACATGAGCTACGTATTACTCGCAGCTCCGTCGTGTTTACGCCCCAGGAACAAAATTGTTCAAATGCCTCTGAGCACTATGTGACTTAACATCTAAGCTCATCAGTCCCCTAGAACTTAGAACTGCTTAAACTTAACTAACCTAAGGACATCACACACATCCATGCCCGAGGCAGGATTCGAACCTGCGATCGTAGCGGTCGCGCGGTTCCAGACTGAAGCGCGTAGAACCACTGGGCTACAACGGTCGGCTCTGATGTGTTTGCTCGCCCGATCAAATATCGGTTTCCGAGTGTCACTTGTCTAACACTAATGGATTATGTACATGTGCTTTTCCGATTTAGCAATTCTGTAAAGTGAGGTTTTCAGCGCATTCGTAGATTTTTATTTAATAGTGCGAGGAGACTGTAAGGAAGAAATGTTTGAAAATTTTTACCATGCTAGCCTCACACCGTGGGCATTGAGGAAAATAACTGCAAAGTGTTCACTAGCTGATCATTATTGTAATCAAACATTTTGGACACTTACAATGGCTAGAAACATCCTGAATGGGTAAAGATATTGCGAGTAATCAACAGAAATAATCTGGGTGATGTTCTAAACCCTAGACGAAGAATTACAATATGTAGTGATGTAGCGCCAACACGAGGAGTGGCGTAGCAAAGGGTTTAACCCTAGGACGCCAAAGGGGGGGGGGGAGGGGTTCGTTGAAGCTACAATTTTTTTATGTCCCCTGCTTTTGCCCAAGTAACTTTCATACTACATATTCGCTTTGAGTTATTGTTCGTCGGCTATTTTATATTTTATGAAACGTCAGTGTCAATATATTTTATAGAAAATTCCTGCTTTGAAAGAAAAAATAAATAAACTTATTATGGGTGGAACCCAACCCCCCCCCCCCCCCCCCCGGGCCCTTTGGCTTCCATGGTATAGAAAATTTCCCTTAGTAGGATTTCGTATTTCCCATCACTACTACAATGCAAGTTAGTTTCTTGTTGGTTGGTATTCTTAATATTCACAACAATCGGTTTACTTTCAGAGGAAGTGATTGTTGATGTCAGTCAGCTGTTATTAATCTTGTAAACTTGCAGTGAGTTAGTGCACTTCCCTACTGATCACACCCAGACTTAGAAATGACTAAAATTGTACGTGACTCGTCTTGAGAAAGAGTTCAAATGGTTCAAATCGCTCTGAGCACTATGGGACTTAACATCTATGGTCATCAGTCCCCTAGAACTTAGAACTACTTAAACCTAACTAACCTAAGGACATCACACAACACCCAGTCATCACGAGGCAGAGAAAATCCCTGACCCCGCCGGGAATCGAACGCGGGAACCCGGGCGTGGGAAGCGAGGACGCTACCACACAACCACAACATTCGGGCTAGAAATAGTTCTGAATGAAATTTTAGATGAAGATTCTGACTCGTGGAGTGAAAGTGAATATGAGGATGGTGTTATGGAGTATGACCCAGATCGGGAAACTGATGTGGGTGTTAGAGAAGATGAAGATAGCGCAGCTTCAGGCAGTGACAATCAGGATGTTATTGTGGCCAAGTCTGGAAGAAGGTACGTAACCACACAGCCTAGAATTCCTTGGACGTCTGTTGCTAATATAGTAAGAGAGCAGGTAGGAGTAACTCCAGCTGGTGTTAGCCATTCACCTGGAGAAGCTTTGAAGTTACTTCTTACGCCTGACATCAGGGATGTTATAGTAAAAGATTCAAATGAAGAGGTAGTTAGTCGAAATATTACTTTGACCAATGAGAAAGAATTGTATGTCTTTATAGGAATCCTGATACTTATTGGGTCAGATAAGGACAATTATGTCAGTGTACACGATCTTTGGTCAGACCTAATGGGTCGGCCAGTTTACAAGGGTATTATGGCAAGAAAACGTTTCAAGGAACTTATTGTATTCATAAGGCTTGATGACAAAAGTACCCGCCAGCTAAGAAGGGAAGCAGACAAGTTCACTGCAATCCGTGATGTTTTCAACAAAGTGGGTGATAGGTTTCCACTATTGTATAAACCAGGGGTCCACCTCACCATTGATGAGATGCCCAGTTTATTAAGAGGGCGCTGCCACTTCAAAGTATTTATGAAGGATAAACCAGGCAAGTATGGCATCCTTATACACATAATGTCCGATGCAGTTGGCAGATACGTCTTGAATATGGAACCCTATGCAGGTAATGTTCTGAATTTGTCGAAAGAAGAACGGGGTTCAGCAGCTGCCGTCAAACGTCTGGTAGCACCTGTGAAAAATACTGGTCGAAATACTACTACAGACCGATGCTACACATCGGTGGATTCGGCGGACGAGTTATACCAAGACTACGAAGTTACTACAGTACGAACTCTCCAGTCAAACAGGAAGTATATTCCAGACATAATGAAGAACACGTCAAATCGAGAGCAATATTCATGAATGTTCCTATTCACAGACCCATCAACAGGTAGACCTCCAGTAACTTTGGTGTCCTACATAGCAAAAACGAAACCAAGTAAAAACTTACTGATGTTGTCAACAATGCACCAAGATAAAGGCACTGTTGGAGGAGAGAAGAATAAAACCAAGACAAATGCATATTATGATTACACTAAAGGTGGAATTGATACCATTGATGAAATGATGCTTATGTACACCTGCAAGAGGAGAACAAAGAGATGGCCTCTATCTATATTTTACTCTCTCATCGATATTTGTGCTATCAATGCAACCACTATACTCATCCAGCAACATCCAAGATGGAATGAAAAGAAGCACAACAAACGTAAACTTTATCTTTTGCAAGCTGGGATGCAACCAGTGAAATTGCAGATAGAAGAAAGAAGTGCCAATGCAAGAGGGTTATCTTACCAAATTAATCAATCAATGGAGGCTATTCTACAAAAGAAAATTAAAGAAGTGACAACAGAAGCACGTCAGCCTCCTGCAGGGAAAGGTCGGTGCCATATTTGTGTAAGAGAAGCTAAAACAAAGAAGTAGAAGTACAACAACCTAAGTAAACCAAAACAGTATTGTGGACAGTGTCATAAACATGTGTATAACACACATTCAGAAAAAATTGTGAAGAGTGTCTCTTGCCTTGAAGTTGAGGACTCAGAGTAGTCTATTCTATATGAACACATCTGTATTTTGTATTGCCCCTTAGGCATCCAAGTTAGAAAAACAGGCTTGGGCGTCCTAGGGTTAAAACGTACACCTGACAAGCAACCAGTGTGAGTTCGAAATCCTTCTTGTGCTTAGACATTTTTATTTTTAAATCTTTATCAAAATGACTTTTGTCGTTATTTTCTATTCAACTATTTGTACCTATTGTATTTCTAATACACTTCCACGTCATTTTGAGCAATCTTATTCACTTTTTACTTGCTTTTTTTTCTTTATTGTTAATTTCAAACCTGTTTACAAGCAGGCCAGCAGCAGCATACTACGCTGCTATTTGGCCACAGAGAAACACAAAAGATACAAATGAATACAATTAGAGAAAAAATACGGTAGACATATAAACGGAGACAAACACTTTCTAATGTATATGGAGCCGTTTACAGGCGTAGAGTTCTAGATAAAAGTTGTTCAGACACTTGGACATACACATAAACGAAAATTGTCACACGCAAACGTAGGTGCACAAAACGAATAACATGGAATCACTTAAGCACAAACGACAGCACACACAGAAACACGAGGCGTTGATCTCCGGCGCGTGAATGGTCGCTAAGCGTGTACGAGTCCGGGGACCTGCCAAAAGAGAAGGAGGGGAGGTGGGAGAGGGAGTGGGGAGAGCAGAGATGCCACAGGCAGTGGAGATAGGGGGAGGGAGGAGGGGGGAGGGGAAGCCTGGGGGGAAGAGGGGTGGAGGAAGGGGGGAAAGGAGAGAGAAGGGAGGGAGGGTGCCCAAAGGAAAAGACACAGGATGGGAGGATCAGAGTTGATAGGAGGGGAGGAGGACATCATCAGGGAGGAGGAGCTGGCGGAAGCCACCTTGGGAAAGGGTAAGGAGGGTGGAGAGATGGAGACCGGGTGGGACGTGGGAATACAGGCGCAGCAGTGGGCGGGAGTGGGAGAGGAGGGCGAGACATGCAGGTGAGGAGGATCGAGTTTGTGGGAGATGTACAGGATCTGTATCCTTTCAAGGAAAAGGAGGAGGGAGGAGGTCGTACAGGATCCGCGTAGGGGAGGGGAGACGGATGCGATAGGCGAGGTGGAGAGCACGGCGTTCAAGGATTTGAAGGGATTTATAAAAGGTAGGGGGGTGGAGATCCAGGCCAGATGGGCATAACAAAGGATAGGGCGGATGAGGGATTTATAGGTGTGGAGGATGGTGGAGGAACTTGAGGAGACGGAGACGGAGTCAGGAGCGTGCCTTGGCTTGGGTTGTCCGGAGATGGGAGATCCAGGAGAGGCGACGGTCAAGGGTGACGCCAAGGTACTTGAGGGTGGGGATGAGGGCGATAGGACTGCCATAGATGGTGAGATAGAAATCTAGGAGGCGGAAGGAACGGGTGGTTTTGCCTACAATGATCGCCTGAGTTTTGGAGGATTAACCTTGAGCAACAACTGGTTACACCAAGCAGTGAACCAGTCAAGATGGGATTGGAGAAGGTGTTGGGCACGCTGCAGGTTGGGGGCGAGGGCAAGGAAGGCTGTGTCATCGGCAAACTGGAGAAGATGGATGGGGGGTGATGGCGGCGGCATGTACAGAAGGGGGGAGAGGACGGAGCCTTGGGGCATACCGGCGGAGGGGAAAAAGGTGTAGGAATCCGTGTTATGGAAGGTGACGTAAGACGGATAGTGGGAGACAAATGAGTTGATCAGACGGACATAGTTAATGGTAAGGACGAAGGTTTGGAGCTTGAAGAGGAGACCGGAATGCCATACGTGGTCATAGGCACATCTGAGGTCCAGGGAGAGGAAGATTGCGGAGCGACGGGAGTTAAGCTGCTCGGAAAGGAGATGAGTGGTTGTTGGACTAGGTGGCATACATTTTTAGGTGGAAAACGGAATGGGTGGCGAGGGATGTCTGTTGGAGAGTGTGGGGGCGCTGGAATGGGTGAACATTTTAGAGGATGATGGTGAGGAACCTGATGATGTCCTCAGCAGTACGGGGTGGGCGAAGGGAATTGCCGGGAGGGGTGTGGGCGGCCATAGGGCGTACAGGAATGGTGAGTTCAGGAGTGGTAGGAGGGGGTACGACCTTACATTTCTGGGAATAAGTGGGGTGAGGGAGGTTGAAGGTATTACAGGAGGGGGGGAGGACTGGAGATTGGGGCACTGCCGTAAGAAGTGAGCTTGCTTACAGTGCAGGCAGGTGGGGGTCTCGCGGCACTTAGATGTTGGGTGTGCATTATACCGCAAGCACCTCTGGCAGCAGAGGGATTGAGGAGGGGCACGAGAAGGGTTAATTTGGTAGTGTTGGTGAAAGTAGACAGTAGATGTCAGTCGCGTTGCCCTTACGGGACGTTACGACTGAGAAGTTCATCACCTCCTTGAAACTGGCAGATTAGCTGAAAAAAAAGGAACAAGTTTAGTTGTTGCCCTTCCAAAATCACTCAAGGAAATTTTTCCTGCAGCGCGAAGTGGAGGCGACACATTGATTGCAACACACTTACAAGTCAAGCGACACTTTTCTCACAGCATACCAAGGGAAAAGAAAATATCCGTATCCTGAGTAACAAGCATGCTGGATGTCAGATGAATGATAATGCTGAGGAGAAACTTCCAGAAACTGTGAAGTTTTATAATGAAACTAAGGATGGAGTCGATATAGTTGACCAATTGGTTAGACACTACGGTGTCCGAGGTAGCACCCACCGATGGCCTGTGAGTGTCTTTTACAATATTCTGGACCTTGCTATGACCAACGCTCACGCAATTTTTAAGTTACTTACCTCTATGAAGATTTCAAAAATGGTTCAAATGGCTCTGAGCATTATGGGACTTAACTTCTGAGGTCATCAGTCCCCTAGAACTTAGAACTACTTAAACCTAACTAACCTACGGACATCAAACACATCCATGCCCGAAGGAGGATTCGAACCTGCGACAGTAGCCGTCGCGCGGTTCCAAACTGAAGCGCCTAGAACCGCTCGGTCACACCGGCCGGCCGTAGATTTCACGTAGGGACTTTATCCTCAGGGTAGCAGATGAGCTTGCTGCCCTCAGCAAACTGCAGACAGGAACCAGTCTCCCCTTGCAGGAACTCGATACCGGCTTAGGCCAATATCAAAGAGACAGTGTCAAATTCAGGACTTTATCCTCAGAGTCGCAGCTGAGCTTACTGGCTCTTACAAACTGCAAAGAGGACGCAATGTCCCCTTTCAGGCACTCGATACTGGCACTGACCAATATGGAATTAGAAGGTCTTGTCAAACTGGGGTTACTTGCAAACAAAAAAACAACAAAGGGAAATAAAACATCAAGCGTATGCTTCAAGTGCAACAAGTGTGTCAGCAAAAGTTTCCGAGCAAAAATTCTTGTCGAATGTCTGCATCCCAGCCTAGGCAGTTCTGTCACGTCCTTGTTCTTAAATATTGGCAAATATTTATAATTATATGCTGAAGTTATTTGTTCTTATGCTTTAGTTCCTTGATTGCAAATAAGCAAAAAAACACAGAGCATTTTAGTCACCTGCTGCACTTTAGAATCTTTCACAAATATTTGGTACTAAACTTATTTTTCTCTAAAAGTAAAAATACTATTAACACTCACATAAACTGTATGTTTTGATTCTGTTTCAGTCTTTTTATAAAGAAAAACATTATAACATTGTTTTACTTACTTGTTTTAACGGCGATTGATGATAGATTGTAGAATTTCTCCTGTAAAATGTAAAATAAAATAAAAAGTTTACTTCCGAAAATTTACGTTTGACTGTGTACTATTCGTCTTAGAGACACTCAAAACACCATCCAAATATGAATAAAAAGGTGGTTTCCTACTGTGGATCAAAAATAACCCACATGTTAGTTCTAGGGTCACAGCGAAGTCCGGTACTTCTAGTGTTAATATGCACTACAATGATACAATTGGTGTCTCATCTCAGTACCATACAACAAATAGCTACCTTAATTTAACGTGAAGTCTTTTGTCATACTCACGTAGCTATACCGCACTCCAACGTAAATACGACAATGTGGTTGTGAGAATAGATGGTGAGTGAAACACAGTTTACAGAGTATTCAGTCATACTACTACATTAACAGATCTGTGTATTTTCAGTAGCAGTTCCGCAGTATTTTATATTTCTTTCCTCTGCATCAGCTGGTTACTGAAAGAAGCGGGATGTCTTATGATGACAAAATTTCTGAAGATGTCGCTCTGACTTCGATATAGCTGTTAATACCTCTGTCGCAGAGGAGGTAAAAATGCTACTCTCATGCCAGTTTGGAACTGAGAGCTACTGTCTCTTTCTTTTTACAGTAAGTCGACATTTTCATGGAGCAAGCGACCAACTGCAGCGTTCATCGTCTTCCCATTGTCCTTGTGATGGCTGTTACAGATAATTCACAATGTAGACCAAAAGATTACTGGTAGTTCCTGCGTGAAAGTAACCTCACCTTTCTGTAAACATGTATTTGATAAGTCGATGATATTCCAAAGTGGAATTCATTCAGAATCTTTGATTAGTGTACCACGAATGTATCAAGTGAATCCTGCAAGATATTTCTCTGTCATTCTAGGAAGTAACAGAACAATCACATAGTCACCACACATGTTGTCACGGCCCTGTCATAGTTGTTGCAGGACGATTATGTTTCAACAGGTACTGTCTTTCTTGTGTGGGCTAACAGTTTAAGAGTGCATCTTGTGCGTCAACGATGCAGAAGCTTAATTACTTTCCCTACTACGTCACGAGGAGTATTCTAGTATTTATGGTGAGGGAAAAGAATGGAAAGTTGGACAGACAACCTCAATACATACAAAATAAAATATACGTAATCCACTGAGTGACATATCCATTTCACTGACATAGACATGAAGCACGATGTGTGAACACATACTTTGTTCCAACGTTCTGACATACCCCGAAATATGTTACTTATTATGATCAAACAAGCATGGACTTGGAAACCATCACTCATGTGGGACACAGCTGGCACTTTACTCTCACGACAAACCGCGTACAGGGGCTCACAAACTGAGTCTGTATTTATAGTGCCAAAAAGGCTTCTGATATCAGTCCTCATAAGCGGCTTCCAACCACTTTCCTTTCCTACAGACTATCCTCTCAGTTGTGCGACTTGATTCATGATTTCCTGCCTGAAAGGTCACAGTTCGCAATAACTGACGATAATTCACCTAATGGAACCGAAGTGATGAGCGTGATTCCGTAAGGAAAGTGATGTTGGCCTTCTGCTATTTTTAATACATATAACTACTTAGCAGACAATCTTAACATTTCTCTCCGATTTGTGGCAGGTATTGGTGCCATCTGGTAAACTCCTCAGAAGACCTAAGTGAATTGCAAAATGAAAGCGATACGTATCTTCAAAGTGTAAAACGTGACAATTGCCCCTAAGTAATAAAATTTCTGAGGTTCTCCACTCAATTACTAACAAGGATTCGTTAAGTTTTGAGAAGTCGATACGTAAAACAAGTTTGGGGGTTACATATCTAACGAAAGCCCTAGATGTAAAGAACTTAGCTGGGAAACATCACGTATTGTAGTGAAGGTGAAACAAGTATCTGGTTATTGACACAACTCTTAGAAAACCGAAGAACTTTACCTAGGAGTAACCCAGCACTACGGTTTTTCGATCTCTTCTGGAGTATTGCTGAGCACTGTGCGATCTTTACCTGACAGAATGGATGGAGGACATCGAAAACATTGAAATGAGGCAGCTGATTTTATAATATAGCGAATTCGGTGAGAGAATGACGTGTTTTTTTTTTCCCTTGAGGTTGGATGGAGAAGGAAGAGGGGGCAGAGGGACGAGTATGGGACGCAGAATTATAAAACAAATGCTTTTCCACTTTCACACGTTCCTTCCACGACATTTTTACCAACACCTTTATCCTCCAAAGGCACACAAAAAAAATGGTTCAAATGGCTCTGAGCACTATGCGACTTAACTTCTGAGGTCATCAGTCGCCTATAACTTAGAACTAATTAAACCTAACTAACCTAAGGACATCACACACATCCATGCCCGAGGCAGGATTCGAACCTGCGACCGTAGCGGTCGCTCGGTTCCAGACTGTAGCGCCTAGAACCGCACAGCCACTCCGGCCGGCCAAAGGCACACAGTTTTTGTTGCTATTGCCTTACAAAGGATGACATTAGAACTGGAATAACATAAGAGAAATTATAAGTCACACATAAAGATTTTGGAATTCGTTTTTCTCAAGCTTCGTACGGAGTGGAGCTGTGGAGAAATTGAAGCGATTATGTGAACCCATTACAAAACACTTTACTGTTAATTACAGAGTAAGCATGCTTTCGATGTAAATGAAGTGCCTTGGTGGAACATAATTTAAAATAGTTCAAAAGGCTCAAAGCACTATGAGACTTCTGATGTCATCAGTCCCCTAGGCTTAGAACTACTTAAACCTAACTAACCTAAGGACATCACACACAGCCATGCCCGAGGCAGGATTCCAACCTGCGACCGTAGCAGCAGCGCGGTTCCGGACTAAAGCGCCTAGAACCGCTCGGCCACAGCGGCTGGCGAACACAATTTCCTTCATGCAGAACTTAGTACTTAAGAAACATTGAGTCCACTTTACAAATGCGAAAAATGTTAATGATATACTACGTGTACACAATCATTTGGCAAGGGTTCCATCAAAACTGTTTACTTTTAAAAACTGCTCAGTTATCTTGGTAGAATACGTATTTTCTTAAGGCGAGATCTAGTACAGAGCGCTTACAAGAGAGAATGATTTAATGCTTCGTGTGATTACTAGCTAGCTGAAATATTTTGTGATAGCTACGTTTGTCATGAGTGTATTCTCTAATTCATTTTTCTTTAAGTATTTGAACGACATGTCAAAAGTAATTGTGCCTGCTCATGTTACAGCAAAATAGCTCTACTTGCGTTAGTTTATACTACAGATTTGGGTAGGGGAGAAAAACCTTTTGATCCTGGGTCTGTATTAGACATGGTTCGTGAGCTAATGGCCAGATGGTTGACTTACTGGCCGGCCAATTACAACTTGGTGTCGGGGGGAGACCGAAGCGAGCGAACAGGCAGTGGCGGACCAAGAGCCCTCAGCCTGGGATTGTCCAGCACGGCAGCAGAACATGGCTCTACCTTTGCGGCTCCTGATGAGGTAAATATATTTACTTCCTCTCCTGGTATCAGTATAAGAGCGGTAAGCAGAAATGCACATAAGGCCGTCTGCTGCAATCGCTCACTGCAAGAGATCAACTGAAGACAGAGTCGTCACTCTTATTGAAGTAAGTGGATGTTAGTAGTAGGGCAAAGAGAACACCACCCCAAGTTTCATTGTTGCCTAATTTATTCAAGATGGCGGATCCAAAACAGCAGCGATTGATTTAACAACACCACAATGACGTCATGGTGGGAAGTTCAAATTTTGGTGGGAAAATAGGTCAATTTTGCTGCCTCCACTAACCTAACCCCAACCCCTCCCCTCCCCTCTGAGCTTCACCATTCACACCCTCCTCCCTTCTCACACTTATTCTCCCCAAATAAAAGGTGTGAAAATTTGATGGGAAAAAGTGGCAGGAAGAAGGTCACTTGGACTACCTCCACTAACCTAAGTCATCCAACCAACACCTCTTCCTTGGAACTGGCGAAAAGAGGACTCAGTTTGTGCTGGGCTGCTGGGTAGGGTGGACGTAAGTCTTTCGTTTGCATTCACTGTTTCTTTAAACAATCTGAGTCGTCATAGGCAGTAGCTCCATCCAGCATGTTCACCATGAGTTCCAGAGTCCAACTGGCCTGGTACACAGAACAATCATCAGAGGGCACTGTCGTCCCTCCCCCTCTCCCCTTCCCATGACATAATCCAAGATGGCGATCTGGGGAAAAGTTGGCGAGAAAAGGACTCAGTCTGTGTCCAGCTGCTGGAGAGGAAGGAGTCCACTTTATTAATTTTCAGTGGAAAGTTGGAACCATTTATTTAGGGATGGAATTCACATAATTTATTTATTATGCTGATACAAAATACTCGCCTGCAGACATGCAAACTACTCGTAAATAACGGAAATATGCAGTACAGTGATGTACAGACTGGCAAACAACTCGTAACTGTCAAAATAATGAACATAAAACTCTTTGCAAACAGCCTCACTAATTGTAAACTGACGAAATAATGCATCGCACAGCCTACAGACATGTTCACAAAATAATTTAGTGCACTGATCTACAGATACGTAGCAAAACATTGCATGAATAATGCTCTGCAAACACGCTCATGACGTTTAAACAGCCGAAATAATGCAGTGCACAAATACTCATTGCATACAAAACCGCTTTCATCAGTGATGTATCAACGAACTGTTCCCTACAGGAGTCCAAGGTGGAATGATGACCAGATGTGTGCCGCCATTCCAGCCTGACCCACAAGCAAGATGCCTCTGGGCGTGCACGCGTATACCTGGCTACCGTGGCTGATGCATCGCCTTTGTAACTGCAGGTCCAGTGCTGGGCTAATTACCGATTGAGATGTTTGTCTAGCAACCCACTCCCTCAGGCGCAGTTCAAAGGTTGTCAGCGTTATACTGACATCTCATGTCTATGTAAATTACAGCCAAGTCACCCTCTGGAAATCTTTTGCAATGCTTTCAGAAACTGTGATTCTTGAGTTTCTCCCGGCGTATTTGATAATCAAAATATCCACGGGTGTCCTGCCGGTCTATAGTGTCCAACGGGCACAATATTTCGGCGATCAAACATGTCGCAAAAACTCGTGCACTGGTGGGGAGCGCCAAAGATGACCTCGGTTTGAGGAAGGCCGGCGTGTACCAGATTACGTGTCAATTTGGCAAGTCGTATATTGGTCAGACGATGCGTATCGTCGAGGATATATGCCGTGAACACCAGAGGCACACTCGACTGATGTATCCGAGCAAGTCGGCGGTCGCTGAACATTGTTTGTCGGAAAATCACGCTATGGAGTATGACCGCACGAGGATTCTGGTACAGACGTCGAGATACTGGGACAGCGTTGTTAGAGAGGCCATCGAAATTCGCACCAATGACGACCTCATAAACCGTGACTGTGGCTATAATCTTAGCAAGGCTTGGGAACCAGCGATTGGGTTAATCAAGAGTAAATCGAGCAAACGCATAGTTGTGACGACCACGGCGGACAGAGCCATCATACTGACGTCATCTCAGACGCCGTCGCAATCTGTTCCACCGCGCTACTGTGGCGCAGGGCGCGGACGGCGGAGGGAGGGCGCCGCGGGCGGAGGGTATTTAAATCGGCCGCCGCCGCGACCGAACCCAGTTCCCCCTGAGCAGCCATAGTGTACGGATCTCCGTGCCGGCACGTTCACAGGAGCTCAGTCCGTCAGTTCACCTGATGATGGCGACATGTTTTATCGCAGAAATATTGTGCCCGTTGGACACTATAGACCGGCAGTACACCCGTGGATATTTTGACTTTCAGAAACTGTTTACGAAAATATCCCAGAATAACACAGGATGCATTCTTCCCAGCCTGCCTAATAGGGCAGTCAGACGCTTAAACAGCCGAAATAATGCAGTGCACAAATACTCATTGCATACAAAACCGCTTTCGACAGTGATGTATCAACGAACTGTTCCCTACAGGAGTCCAAGGTGGAATGATGACCAGATGTGTGCCGCCATTCCAGCCTGACCCACAAGCAACATGCCTCTGGGCGTGCACGCGTATACCTGGCTACTGTGGCTGATGCATCGCCTTTGTAACTGCAGGTCCAGCACTGGGCTAGTTGCCGATTGAGTCCTTTCCAGGAATCAGAAAGTGCCGCAAAAATAGTTAACAGTCGCTTTTGTTGTTGGAGCTTGCGTGATGTCTCAGCTTGTCTGCATGGTAATTCTTGTCCGAACAGGACATGTTTACGAAAATATCCCAGAATAGCACCGAACGTGTTCTCCGTAATGGTCCTAACGAGAAACCTCGTCCATCACGTGTCACCCTTCCCAGAAATCCTATTGTCCTGCTTTCAACATACACCGCAGAAATGGTAAATGTTTGCCAATGTTCTCACAACTAAAAGCCTTCATCATTTCTGTGCATGCTTGCAAAAAAACCGATAATAGCAAAATAATTCTTGTTGTCTCCAAAGAGAGCACTGTCTAAGCACAGACAGGAAAATCAGAACACTTTTGCAAACAGAATTTGAAACACTGTCCTACAGAAGAGAAAAAGAGCTGGAATTTTTGATGTCCTGCAGCTGCTCGTCTGGAGATGTCCTGATGCTACAATGTCAGATGAGGGACAGCATTCCGCCAGAGACGGGAGGTTTGTTTGAACTTGTCTTTCAACACTTGAACAAAGAAGTCATGTTACTCTCAGAACTTTCCTTAGATACCCTGCCCCCATCTTGTTCAAACCAGTCTGTAGAGGCTCGTATGTTCCAGCACAAAGGATGTCTTGTGAATGAATGAAGCATTCAGATTGGCTCTTGCTGAATTTACTAGTAAAACTGCTGCTACGGCCAGTATGGTAACACTGTCCGCCATTTTCCTCAGTAGACGAGACTTTCAGTTGCAAAACTATTTTGTACAGATCGCCATATTGCACTGACAGTTAAACCCTGCAAAAGTGGTCTACAGATCATCAAATACGGGAAGACTCTTCTTCAGTTACACTGCTCTGATACTGTTGAGCAAAGCTTCAATTTTTTGGTGTGGACCTCTCGAAACTACTGCTACTGGTGTGGGAGCACTGTCCGCCATTATCTGTAGATGAGACATTCAACGGCAAAACTATTTTGCACAGAGCGGCATATCGCACTGGGAGCTAAACCTTTCAAAGTGGTCTACAGATCATGAAATATGAAAAGACACTACACTGCTCTGCTACTGACGAGGAAAGCTTGAATATTTCATTGTGACGCCGATCTCCAATCCGGCCAAATCACCATATACACTCCTGGAAATTGAAATAAGAACACCGTGAATTCATTGTCCCAGGAAGGGGAAACTTTATTGACACATTCCTGGGGTCAGATACATCACATGATCACACTGACAGAACCACAGGCACATAGACACAGGCAACAGAGCATGCACAATGTCGGCACTAGTACAGTGTATATCCACCTTTCGCAGCCATGCAGGCTGCTATTCTCCCATGGAGACGATCGTAGAGATGCTGGATGTAGTCCTGTGGAACGGCTTGCCATGCCATTTCCACCTGGCGCCTCAGTTGGACCAGCGTTCGTGCTGGACGTGCAGACCGCGTGAGACGACGCTTCATCCAGTCCCAAACATGCTCAATGGGGGACAGATTCGGAGATCTTGCTGGCCAGGGTAGTTGACTTACACCTTCTAGAGCACGTTGGGTGGCACGGGATACATGCGGAGGTGCATTGACCTGTTGGAACAGCAAGTTCCCTTGCTGGTCTAGGAATGGTAGAACGATGGGTTCGATGACGGTTTGGATGTACCGTGCACTATTCAGTGTTCCCTCGACGATCACCAGAGGTGTACGGCCAGTGTAGGAGATCGCTCCCCACACCATGATGCCGGGTGTTGGCCCTGTGTGCCTCGGTCGTATGCAGTCCTGACTGTGGCGCTCACCTGCACGGCGCCAAACACGCATACGACCATCATTCGCACCAATGCAGAAGCGACTCTCATCGCTGAAGACGACACGTCTCCATTCGTCCCTCCATTCACGCCTGTCGCGACACCACTGGAGGCGCGCAGCACGATGTTGGGGCGTGAGCGGAAGACGGCCTAACGGTGTGCGGGACCGTAGCCCAGCTTCATGGAGACGGTTGCGAATGGTCCTCGCCGATACCCCAGGAGCAACAGTGTCCCTAATTTGCTGGGAAGTGGCGGTGCGGTCCCCTACTGCACTGCGTAGGATCCTACAGTCTTGGCGTGCATCCGTGCGTCGCTGCAGTCCGGTGCCAGGTCGACGGGCACGTGCACCTTCCGCCGACCACTGGCGACAACATCGATGTACTGTGGAGACCTCACGCCCCACGTGTTGAGCAATTCGGCGGTACGTCCACCCGGCCTCCCGCATGCCCACTATACGCCCTCGCTCAAAGTCCGTCAACTGCACATACGGTTCACGTCCACGCTGTCGCGGCATGCTACCAGTGTTAAAGACTGCGATGGAGCTCCGTATGCCACGGCAAACTGGCTGACACTGACGGCGGCGGTGCACAAATGCTGCGCAGCTAGCGCCATTCGATGGCCAACACCGCGGTTCCTGGTGTGTCCGCTGTGCCGTGCGTGTGATCATTGCTTGTACAGCCCTCTCGCAGTGTTCGGAGCAAGTATGGTGGGTCTGACACACCGGTGTCAATGTGTTCTTTTTTCCATTTCCAGGAGTGTAATATATCGATTTAGTAAACACACAATTCATATTCTACACCATACAAAATTACACTTCTGCGTCGTGCATATCTGCAGGATGCTGATACATGTACATATATGAGAAACATGTACGTATACCACAAAGACAGATACCAAAAGCACATGCACCAAATATACTCTTCACAGTGATAGATATTTCCCGCGCGGTCGGGCGGTCATAACCACTGCTGACGGTCACAAGTCATCTACGACGGTTCAATCCCGCGTCCGGCCATCCTGATTTAGGTTTTCCATGATTTCCCTAAATCGCTCCAGGCAAATGCCGGGATGGTTCCTTTCCAAGGGCACGGCCGAATTCCTTCCCCGTCCTTCCCTAATCCCATGAGACCGATGACCTCGTAGTTTGATCTCTTCCCCCAAACCAACCAACAATCAACCAACAAGTCATCTGCCCTCCTTCATGCACACTGGCCCGACACGTCACCAGGGCACCCACAGCAGATAGAGGTCACTCCCCAAACTGTTGTACAAAGGCTAGGTCGGTTCATCCCGCCACAAAGGCTTTACTGTTTCTAACCCCGACCTGCTTGCTTTCTACACCCATCTCCAGACTCTGGACTTACAAGAGCATATGTATTTTCGTATGGTTTACCAGAATAACACAAAATTTACGTGATACTTCTCGATAATAAGCACATAACAATATCGCTTGCATAGCAGTATGGCCACCATAGTATAATTTGGCAGAAATAGACGAAATTGTTTCTCTAGAAACTCAAGACTTTAGCTAGGTGCAGTGAGGTCGACCATGCTGTAAACCTCAGAGAACAAAAGATGTATATCGTCTGTGAAAACCTTTACGTGAATACTCAAAACAAAATAGAGGAAACTGATAATTCCACTCGCTAATACCGATGTCGGTTACATAACAGATTCCAAATCATTATTATAATTTACGAAGTCAACTAAGGTGTCTCTCATGTCTAGAGAACCAGCAAACATATGTTCCACCCGTCTTTCATCTGTAGATGCACACAACCCACAACACAGTGGATGTTCTCTCAACCAAATAAATACGGGAAATGTGCAGAAGCAGTCATCCAGACAATTTACATGTGAGGGAATAATGCTACAGTGCAAACACACGTCCATATTGAATCTTCTCAAATTTCCACAGAGAACACACGCGATCACGAAGGCTGTGCAACACATACTGAGTATAACTTTGCTGTTCGCTGTTAGAGGGCGACACTGTTAGGTCAGCTATATTCCTGTATCCCAACCGGCCTTCTCATTTGAACGGCTCCTGCCATAAGCCAGAAAAGTGAATCGTTTCCGCTGCACGCCACCGCCGCCGAGCGCCACGCACCGCCAGACCGCATCGTCCTAGGAAACTGGCAACATATATGTTTGATCACTGTAGTTACAGTTAAATATTCCGATTGGAGCGTCAATCGGACGACATTCAACAATGAGCGATGTATCGGAAATACCCACTACTGAACACTGTGCCTCTGGAAATAGAAATATTTGTACCAGATTCTGTATCATCGCTAAACCGCCCCTACTCTACTTTGCGAGTAACATTGTGAGTGTTGATAGATGAATGTGCAGTACATCCATTCATTGTTAATTCTCAAACATACACATCAAAGTATACCAGACAATGATATAAATATTTCGAGCACTTCAAGCATAGTGTGTAATTTACGTTCTTTCTCTATGGGAATGGAAATCACAGGACATTCTCGCGTTCTTAGGATAAAGTTAGACATGGAAAGATATACCTGCATTGTCTTTGACCATCTCGCCCTGCAGCTCTGTCACCGATTTCATCTGCAACTGACCTGAAGTAGACCGCTACAGTCCACATCTTGTGAATGAATGGACCGTGCCGAGTACATAACTGCTGTTCTGCACCCATCCAAGTGCACAAGATTTCTCCAGATGCGCACACGTCGCTGAGGTTAGCACCCCTTATGTGTGTAAAGTGGTAGGTACGAAAGTGTTGTGATGTAATAGCAGATGGTTAAGAAGAATAAAAAATAGGTGGTTCTTGTGCATAATGGAGCTTCAGACAGACGGAGTTCAAGCACTACACGTAAATCAACTGCGCTGTTATTTCCAAAGTATTGTGCTAGTGTTTGGGATCAGTACCAAGAAGGTATTCGTAAGAGAGAACATAAAAACATGCACTCCTAAGGCTACACGGTTCTGCACTTAAAACAGGCTACAATGTTAGATCGTTGCAGTTTCCGACCTGTTAGTCATGTGGAATGCAACACTGATAACATTTGCGTGTAAGAAATACATTTGTGGCACATGACATACATCCCTCTTGCAGCTCTCTCTACTATAAACTATGGTGACAAACTGTAAAATGAAAAAACTACTTCCTTAAAACATCGATTTTGTGAGGTGCATGCACAATATAGCTTTCCAGAGGTGTATGGCGGCCACTTTTCACATCCGGTCAGGGTTCAGAAATTACACTATGCTCGCATCACTCCCATAAAATGATCGTTAGTAAAAGAGAAAAGCAAACAGATAAACACATAGCAGCGGACTTTGACATATGGAATTACACGTCTTGTGGCTACAACTCTGTAAACAGGGCATCTGTGAAGGAGATGTATACAAGAGCATTGCAGTGTCTCACAAACACCTGTCACCAACTTAGAATCACCTTAGTTACGAAACTGAAGTCTCGATTTCAATCATCCAGCGTGTGTGTGTGTGTGTGTGTGTGTGTGTGTGTGTGTGTGTGTGTGTGTGTGTGTGTGTGTGTGTGTGTGTGTCTGTGTTGTGGGAGCAGCAGCAACAACATGATTTACACCATGCTATGTCTATTTTTCTGTGAAAGGCAATGGCTCGACAAAAATGTTCAAATGTGTGTGAATTCCTAAGGGATCAAACTATTTAGGTCATCAGTCCCTAGACTTACACACTACTTAAACTAACTTATACTAAGAACAATACACACACCTATGCCCGAGGGAGAACTCCAACTCTGGCGTGAGGGGCCGCACAGTCCATGACATAACGGCTCAAACAGTGCGGCCACTGCGCACATCGGCAATGGATCGAAAGGTGTTAATGTCAGTTTAGAACCTGATACAGGCCTCATAGTCGTGGCATAAAAAATCAAAATATATGGCAGTGTACAATGCATGTTACAGCAGAAAAAAACAAATGTTTCGAACAATGACACAGGCTCAGAGGGAGACTCTCTGGGATATGGTCTCCTCCTTCTGCAGTACAGGCTTTCACACTTTACACTGGTCGGTGCAATGTATCAGTACCTGTATATTTAATAGGATTGCCGCATATGCTGTGTACATTTCTTACAATGTCAATCAGCATACCATTTACCATATGTCATCATTCCCAATCAACATCCGCTTATAACCCAGTGGATATATCGCAGATACTCTGACATTGCATCGTGACGGAATGTGTTACAAATTGTAGAGAAATATCTAGGAGTGGCATGAGGGAGTTGCAAATACCGGCTTCATACCACGTTCCTTAGCCGAATCACTGTCGAAATTCGGTGATTTTGTTACGAGCTTACACCGTCGATGAAGTGTAACTGCACTGTTCGTATGTTGATAATGTCGCAGAAGCGGTCAAGGTAGTGCAGTCGCTGTAGTTCAGTGGTTATGATACTAGATTTGTTACGTGGAGGGTCATGAGTTCAAAACTCATCTCCAGTGAAACGTTTAATTACTATTTTCGGTTAGAGTGTTTTTTTCCTTTATTGTTATTTTAATACCGAAACAATCAGGTAGGCTGTCAGCGGCATGCTACGCCGCTCTTCAGTCATAGTATTGACAATAAAAGAACACAGAATGGAGAATCAGAATGAACATAGTGACGGGCAAAAAATAGTGGTCACAAATACACAAAAAACACGGAGCCGTTCACACTCGACGATAACGACACTGAAAACACGTTGACATGGCGCACATAACACTGATGAATCCGACGGCACAAGTGAACGTAGAAGCGTGACGGCGGACACTAAAAACACAAAACGACCTCACACACACGAGACACTGATAGCGATGATCTCCAGCATACGAAAGTCCACGTAGCGTGTGCGAGTCCGGGAACCTGCCAAGAGGGGAAGAAAGGTCAGGGGGGTGGAGAGGGTGGAGAGGGAGAACAAAGATGCCAATGGCTGAGGAGATGGGAGGAAGAGTAGAGGGAGAGGGGAGGGGAAGAACGGAGGAGGAGTGGGGAGAAAGGGAGGAGGGAGGGAGGGTGCCCAAAGGAACAGACACAGGAAGAGGGAGGGAGGATCAAAGTTGATAGGAGGGGTATATGGAGGGGAGGAGGACATCATCAGGGAGGGGGAACCGGCGGAGGAAACCTTGGGAGAGGGTATGGAGGGTGGAGAGATGGAGACCAGATGGGGTGTGGGAATAAAGGGTTGGCAGTGGGAGGGGGCGGGAGAGGAAGGGCGATACAAGCGGGTGAGGAGGATCGAGTCTGTGGGAGGTGTACAGGATCCATATCCTTTCAAGGAAAAGGAGAAGGTGGGGGAATGAAATGAGATCGTACAGGATCCGCATGGGGGAGGGAAGACAGATGTGATAGGCAAGATGGAGAGCGTGGCGTTCAAGGATTTGAAGGGATTTATAAAAGGTAGGGGAGGGCGGGCGGAGATCCAGGTCTGATGGGCGTAACAA
The DNA here is from genome assembly GCF_023897955.1 of Schistocerca gregaria. Taxonomy (NCBI): domain Eukaryota; kingdom Metazoa; phylum Arthropoda; class Insecta; order Orthoptera; family Acrididae; genus Schistocerca; species Schistocerca gregaria. The sequence goes on from NC_064931.1 coordinate 843,004,047, forward strand.
AGGATAGGGCGGATGAGGGATTGATAGGTGTGGAGTATGGTGGAGGGGTCCGGACCCCACGTACGGCCGGAAAGGAGCTTGAGGTGACGGAGTCGGGAGCATGCCTTGGCTTGGATTGTCCGGAGATCAGGGGTCCAGGAGAGGCGACGGTTGAGGGTGACGCCTAGGTACTTAAGGGAGGGGATGAGGGCGATAGGACTGCCATAGATGGTGAGATAGAAATCGAGGAGGCGGAGGGAAGGGGTGGTTTTGCCTACAATGATCGCCTGGGTTTTGGAGGGATTGACCTTGAGCAACCACTGGCTGCACCAAGCGGTGAACTGGTCAAGATGGGATTGGAGAAGGTGTTGGGAGCGCTGCAGGGTGGGGACAATGGCAAGGAAGATGGTGTCATCGGCAAACTGGAGAAGGTGGACGGGGGTGACGGCGGCGGCATGTATGCTGTATACAAAAGGTACAGAAGAGGAGAGAGGACGGAGCCTTGGGGCACACCGGCGGAGGGAAAAAAGGTGTAGGAATCCGTGTTATGGATGGTGACGTGGGAAGGACGGCGGGAGAGAGAGGAGCAAATCAGATGGACGTAATTAATGGGAAGGGCGAAGGTTTGGTGCTTGAAGAGGAGACCGGAATGCCATACGCGGTCATAAGCACGTTCGAGGTCCAGGGAGAGGAAGATTGCGGAGCGACAGGAATTAAGCTGTTTGGAAAGGAGATGGGTGACGTGAAGGAGAAGGTCGTCGGAAGAGAAGGATGGCCGAAAGCTACACTGGGTAACAGGAAGGAGGCGGTGCTGGCGGAGATGCTGGTGGATGCGGCGGGTGACGATAGATTCCAGGACTTTGCTAAAGACTGAGGTAAGGCTGATGGGACGGTAAGAGGAGGCGGCGGACGTCGGTTTACCAGGTTTAAGGAACATCAGGATATGGGAGGTTTTCCACAGGTTGGGGTAGTAACTGGTGGACAGGACTACATTGTAGAGCCTGGCCAGAGTGGAGAGGAAAGAGACAGGAGCTTCACGAAGGTGACGGTAGGTGACACGATCGTGACGAGGAGCAGTGTTGCGTTTCGTGCAGAGTGTAGCAATGAGATCCTGTGTAGTGATCGGGGCATTAAGTTCCGTGTGTGCAATGTTGTCCAAGCACTGGAAACCAGGAGCGAGGGGAGGGACAGAGGTGTCAGTTCGATCCCGGACATCTGGGAAGAGGGAGTAATCGAACTGGGGATCATCAGCGATGGAAAAGACATCGGAGAGGTAAGAGACGAAGTGATTGGCCTTACTAAGGGTGTCAGGGAAGGGGTGATCATCATGGAGAAGAGGTTAGTAGGGGGAGGGTTTAGTTCCGGTAAGGCGACGGAAGGCTGACCAGAACTTGGACGAGTTGATAGGTAGGACAGTATTCAAACGGGTGCATGTCTGTCGCCAGTCCCGGCGTTTCTTAGCCGAGAGCGAATTTCGAATGTGTCACTGGAGTTGCCGGTGGCATCATAGTGTGTCCGGGTCAGGCATGTGGAGGACGGCATAGTAGAGACGGAGGGATTCACGGAGGAGGAGGACGGCCTGTGGGGGTAAGGTAGGACGGTGGGGGTGGATGGCGACAGTAGGGACGTGGGCCTCCATGGCCTCAGACAAGGTCTGCTGGAGAAAGGAGGCGGCATGGGCTACATAATCTGGGTGGTGGTAGGTGAAGGGGTGGCTATCGAGAGAGTATCCCAGTAGGCATTCCAGTTGTAAGGGAATAGTCATGGACATACTTTGGGGGAGGGTCATTACGAGGGTCAGGGTGGGGGCGACGACCGTCTGAAACAGTGAGGAGGACAGGGAGATGGTCGCTACCAATAGGCTCCAGGACATCCACCGTTATGCGGCCAAGGAGGTTAGGGGAGGAAAGTATAACATCAGGAGTGGAGTTGGATTTGGGATGGGTGTGCTGGGGGATGGGGATGAGGTCGCCTTGAAGGGAGGAGAGGAACCGATGCCACCGCCATAACTGGGCGGCGGAACGACTATGGATGTTGAGGTCAGTGGCGATCACGTAGGAGGAGAAGGTACAGTCATTGTGGGAGGGGAAGTTTAAGGGAAGAGGGATATTAGGGTGGCCATAGATGGTGGCGCAGGTGACGGTAAGGCCGGGGAAGAAGAGACTAAGGATCAGGTGTTCGGTGGGGTCGGGAAGGAGAGGTTGGAGACGAACTGGGATCTGGCGGTGGTGACCAATGGCAACTCCGCCACGCGCAATCGGGAGGGGATTATCGGAGCGGTGACGGAGGTAGGGCGACATGTGGATGGTGTGGTGGGGTGGGAGGAAAGTTTCATTGAGGAGGAAGGCATCCATATGGTGTGTGGCAAGGGTGTGCAGCAAGAGGTTCTTGTTGGCGGAAACGGAGCGGATGTTGTTGAAAAGGTATACGGTGCTGTTGCGCCATGACAGGGATTAAGACATGGGTGTCAAGGCGGGAGAAGGTGAAATGGGCCTGGTTGTTGGAGTAGGTGGCATACATTTTTAAGTGGAAAATGGAACGGGTGGCGAGGGAGACCTGTTGGAGGGCGTGAGGGCGCTGGAAAGGGTGGACGTTTTGTAGGACAATGGTGAGGAACCTGATGATGTCCTCAGCGGTGGGGGGGGTGGGGACGAAGGGAATTGCCAGGAGGGGTGGGGGCGTCCAGAGGACGGACAGGGACGGTGAGTTCAGGAGTGGTCTGAGGGGGTCGGGCTTTACACTTTTGTGATTAGGTGGGATGGGGGAGATTGCATGTATTGCAGGAGGGAGGGGATTGAAGGTTAGGGCACTGCCGGAGGAAGTGCGCTTGCCTACAATGCGGGCAGGTGGGGGCCTCGCGGCACTCGACTGTTGGGTGTGCGATGTAGTGGAGACTCGGTTCGAGTACATTCTAGAAGTACCCATAAATGGCAAGAATCATTGTACTACAATATTTTGTAGCTTTATGTATATACCGTATGTGTTCTGACTGCAGGCAGTTCGCTCTGCGCTCTTGTACAGGGTGGCCAGAAAAGTACTCCCTGATTTCAAAATTAAATATCTCGAAAACAAAAATCGATAGAGGAATGCAGTAAACGGTATGTTTATTGTGAAAGCTGTTAGAAGTTTATACAGCTTTTGAAATAATAGTTACAAAAGCCGATAACAGATGGCGCTGTAATCGCCATACGTAATGCCTAGTATAAACAGTGATCCGAAGGCCAGAGCGATCAGTTGCACTATTGAAACGTGAAAGGAGGTTAGCGTACCGAAGGAAGAGATTAAAACCATGTACTCCATTGAACAACGCGTTTTTCTGGTGCTAGAGTACCACAAGTTAGGAGAGAGTCCTACGGCAACAAAGCGAAGTTTTCTAGCACGATTTAATGTTCCAAAAGGACCTGATGCGAAAACCATTCGTACGCTCTTCGCAAAATTTCAACGAACAGGCAGCGTAACTGATGATCTAGTGGGGCATGTTGGCCGCAAGCAAACCGCCGTTACGCCTGGAAATATCGCCACAGTTTCTGGAATTATTCAGCGAAATCCAATGTTATCCGTCCGTAGAATTGAATCTGAGACTGGTTTGAAGCGTCCCACCACGCAGAAAATACTGACAAAGAGCCTACACATGTTTCCATTCAAAATTCAAACGCACCAGGCCATACCCGTACGAGCTGTGCAACAAAGGGTTGCCTTTGCTAATCAGATGCTCACAATGGTTGATAGTGAAGGATTTGATGTTGGCTGCATCTGGTTTACAGATGAAGCACACTTCCACCTGAATGGATACGTGAATAAGCAGAACTGGCGATTTTGGGGGCCCGAAAAGCCATGTTGTTGTGAAGCGAAGCCCCTGTATTCTCCTAAAGTTACTGTGTGGGCTGCAGTATGCAGCAGAGGCATTATTGGGCCCTTTTTTCATTCGAGGAACGGTCACTGGTGCACGTTGCGTTGCAATTTTGGAACAATTTGTCGCCACACAGCAAGCGTTAGAGGATCGACCAGGTACTGAATGGTTTATGCAAGATGGAGCCCGACCACATCGGACCGAACAAGTGTTTTGCTTTCATGAGGAATACTTCGGGAATCGAGTCATTGCTTTGGAATATCCCAAATTTACTGGTGCAGGCATGGTTTGGCCTCCATATTCGCCAGATTTGACTCCCTGTTTTTTGTTGTGGGGGACAGTGAAAGACATGGTCTACCCGAAGCATCCCGCCACGCTGGACGAGCTTGAATCGGCGATCTCTGTGGCATGTGAATCCATTTCGGTTGAGACACTACGAAATGTGATGGCGAATTTCATTCTTCGTTTGCGCCACCTCTGTAGTGCCAATGGTGAACATTATGAAAACATTGTGATGTGATTGTTTGCAAAGATTGTCTTCATACGATTATTTCACTTATGTATGCTGATATGAGCTTTTGTAACTATTATTTCAAACTGCTGTATAAACTTCTCATAGCTTTCACAATAAACATACGGTTTACTGCATTCCTCTATCAATCTTTGTTTTCGAGATATTTAATTTTGAAATCAGGGAGCACTTTTCTGGACACCCTGTATGTGCATATGTGCAAATGCTGAATAAACCTTCGTTAAGTGGTGTTAGTGTTCGTCATTCATCTGCTTACACCTTCCTCTACGAGACATTATTCTGGTGGAGACGTTAGGTGCTGGAACTTGTGATACCGCACATTATTGACGACACAGCGGCTCCTATGAGGCCACGACAGAGCCGCCGTTTACGCGGCGAGAAACCTGAGTTCGAGCCATATTCACCAGAGCGCAATCTGTCGGAGAAAGAAGAGGACGTCACCATGACAGCAACTGTTTGTCACCACATGAGGCATCCTTCCGGGTTCTCTGGTGACGATGGCCAAGATCTATACAAGTAGCTGAAGATATATGAGCGTATAGCCAAATTTAACAAAGGGGATGACACGGTGTGTTTGGCTAACGTATTTTTCTACTTGGAGGGCACTGCCAAGCAATGGTATGAGAACAACGAGCAGAAGTTCACAAGCAGGGAAATATTCCAGGCGGAACTGCGCAAGTATTTCGGCGACACACAACGACAGAAGTGCAAGGCTGAAGATAAATTAAATTGCAGGACACAGAGTCCAGGAGAAACGACAGCATCCTACATTCAAGACTTCTAGGAGCTGTGTAAAGTAGTGGATCCTCGAATGAAGGAGGAAGATAAGGTTACACATCTCATGAAGTGTGTTGCTGAGGACATGTATCAAGCCTTTCTCCTGCAGGAGGTTTCGATAGCAGACGACTTCATAAAATGGTGCCAGTATATCGAGACAATGCATCAAAAAATAATTACACACAAGAAGATTGAACGGCTACCAAACGTCGTATCGATGTCGGTGATGGAGGAGGAAACTGGTTTCACAAATGTTCTTCCTCATATAGTGAGAGAAGATGTCCAGAAGGCACTTGGATTGCACAGCGAGCAAAAAACGGACACACTTCAAGAGTTCATAAGGGAGGAAGTGGAACAGCCATTGAATCCAATCTCTCGTCCTTCATTTCCCTTTAAAACGGTAAAAAAGTCGTGACCCAGGCGAAGATACGTTCCTACAATGCCACATGAGGGATCAGTTTGGACACCAAGGAAGACTGATGTCTGGAGGACCCAGTATAACCAACCAGTATGTTTCCACTGCGGACGACCGGGACATGTGGTGCACCATAGTCGAGAAAGGCGGCGGATATTTGATGTCGCCCGCGCCAGGAGACAGCAGACCGATCTTAGCCGACGCCAACTCTGGGACGAAGAAGATGAACAAGATGTGGGTGCAGGACGACGTAGTTTACCATCGCCGCTGGAGAGGACGCTCCCCAACACGCCGATCAAGGTCTCCATCGCCATTTAGAAGCTCCAGCCGATCACGCAGCCGCCGCAACCTGGAAAACTGAAGGGTGCGACCTTCCTTGGAGGTGAGGCCGCCAAAGAGAAAAATCCTACACCGCTGATCACTACAAAAATGGTAGGGAACTACTTCAATATCCTCATAGATGGCCGACCAGCCCAAGCTTTTATGTATTCTGGAGCATCATATTCAGTCATTTCGGAGAAGTACCGTCGCCAGTTGCAGAAAACTGTATTCGTCGACAACAAAACATCTCTGCTGAAGGTGGCTAATGAGAAATATGTAAACCCTACAGGGGGTATAAGTGGCCATACACAGCCCTTAGAATACATCGTCTTACAAGAGTGTAATCATGATGTCATTCTTGGATAAGACGTTTTGGAAGCTTCTCAAGCAATTATAGATTGTGGTCGCTTGAAGATTATGCTGGACAAGATGAGATACTGTGGACAGGAAGATGTGCATCCGAGTGTGTGGAGACAATGCGTGCTCGGTGAAGTGATCATTCCTGCAGTCAGCGCTAGAAAGGCAGCTGTAATGTGTCATGCCATCCTGCAACCCATGGATGTTGTAGTGGAATGTAAGAGCAGCATACCACTGAAGAATAACTTGTTCATCCCAGCCTCTGTCGTCTCGTTTAAGAAGGCTCTGAGCACTATGCAACTTAACTTCTGAGGTCATCAGTCGTCTAGAACTTAGAACTAATTAAACCTAACTAACCTAAGAACATCACACACAGCCATGCCCGAGGCAGGATTCGAACCTGCGACCGTAGCCGTCGATCGGCTCCAGACTGTAGCGCCCAGAACCGCACGGCCACTCCGGCCGGCCGTTTAAGAAGGGGTTCGGTGAATTGTGGACAGTTAACTGTCGCCAAGAACCGCAGATCCTTCCAAGACGCATGTGTGTACCAAAGGCTGAGCCGGTAATTGCAGAACTGCTGAGCATCATAAAAACCTCCCATGCCGAGTCTGTGGCCGAAATTAGTGCTACCATTACGAGACAAGATCTTCTAGATCGACTATCACTAGATCTCACTAAGGAACAACAGAAGAAGCTACTTGCCATTCTTCAAGAGTTCTCTGAAGGCTTCAACCCACAGGTGAAGAATAAACTAGACAAATCGACGGTGAAGCACCGGATTAGCACTGGAGACCATCAAACAATAAGCCTGAGACCCCACCGTGTGTCAGCAACGGATCCTCGAATAATTCGGGACGAGGTAAAGAAAATGATGAAGAATGACATCATTCAGCCTTTGCAGAGCACATGGTTGTCACCAGTGGTTCTCGTCAGGAAGAAGGATGGCAGTTGGCGCTTTTGTGTTGATTACAGGAAGCTTAATAAGATAACTAAGAAGAACGTTTACCATCTTCCACAAATTGATGATACGCTAGATTGTCTGAAGGGGGCGAGGTTTTTCTCGCCATGTACATGTACTCGGGATACTGGCAAATCGAATTAGATAGGCTGATCGTGAGAAAACTGCATTCATCACCCCTGAGGGCCTGTATGAGTTTAAGGTAATGCCGTTTGGTTTGTGTAATGCACCAGCAACTTTGGAACAAATGATGGATGACCTTCTAAGGCACCTGAAGTGAACGATGTGTCTTTGCTATTTAGATGACATTATAGTGTTCTCAGAGACATCTGATGAACACAGAAAAAGACTGAGGGCCGTTCATTAGTGTGTAAAACAAGAATGACTGAAACTTAATCCAAGAAAGAGTCTCTTTGGAGCAAAAGAAATTAAAATACTTGTGCACCTTGTGTCAAACGTAGGTGTGCGGCCAGACCCAGAAAAGGTGAGAGCTATAACAGAATTAAGTATTACTAAAAGTATTACAGGTCTGAGAAGCTTCCTCGGATTGTGTTCTTATTACCGTCGTTTCATCAAAGACTTTTGTATCAAAGGCAGGCCACTCCAAGAGTTGTTAAAACCCGATGTAAAATATATCTCGGGTGGTGGTTAACAAGATTCTTCGATGTGCTGCGACATACTCTGACGACCTACCCAGTACTTGATCTGTATGATGATTGAGCATCTATAGAACTACACAAAAATACCAGTATGTATTGGATCGGTGCTGTTCTGGTGCAGATTTCGGATGGAAAGGAGAAGGCTATAGGCTATGCTTCTCAGACACTTACAAAAGCTGAGAGAAACTACTCAACTACAGAAAGACAATGTCTTATTGTGATCTGGGCCAAGTGCAAATTTCGACAGTATTACTGGAAGGACATTCACAGTTGTTACAAACCACCATTCATTTTATTGGCTGACAGGTCTTAAGAATCCAACAGGACGACTCGCCAGGTGGGGACTATGTCTTCAAGAGTATGACATTACCATAGTGTAGAAAAGTGGAAGAAAACACCAAGATGCCGACTGTCTCTCAAGAAACCCTGTGCAAGACCATCAAGACTTTGATGAAGATAGTGACTGTCTCGCTGCACTCCAGCATACCTGTGCTGAGCAGAAGAAGGACGCCAAGATATGTCAAATAATGCTTGCTTTAAATCGGTCAGAGGAAGTGAAAGGACCATTTAAGGTAGTTAATGGATTACTTTGTAAGAAAAACTTTGATACTTTTGGAAAGAGGTGGCTACTAGTGATTCCTTAACACATGCACTTAGATGTTGTACAGAAATTCTATGACACACCTATGGCCAGACATTTAGGATTTATTAACACATGCGATAGAATCCGCAAGAGATTTTGCTGGCCAGGTTTATTTATGAGTGTCAGAAAATGGCTCTGATCACTATGGGACTTAACATCTGAGCCGAAGGGGTGGGCTGGCAGCACCTTAGTACGCCGCTCTTCAGCCTACAGAACTTTAAAAACGGAATAAGAAAATGATAAATAATAAAAGCAGGGGATAGAAACGGTGACGTTTAAATTGTAAAATGGCAGAAAATTGTGGAAGTTAATATATAAAACAAGAGTTGGCGATGCTAATTAAAACACACGGTAAGCAGGCATGGGGAATTGGAGTCAAGACACATAAAGAAAATTGGAGGGAGGGAAATCACAGCCGTGCCCTTCCAAAGAAACCATCCCGACGTTTGCCTGAACCGATTTAGAAAAATCACGGTAAATTTTGATGAGCCGGACGCGAGTTTGAAGCGACATCTTTCCAAATGCGAGTCCACTGTGCTAACCACTGCGCTATCTCGCCCAGCTGCAGCATCTGCACCAGAGGAAATTAGATTGACAAAAAGTACAAAAAAGTAATGCGTACAAGTTTGTTCTCTATTCGCCAAAAGTGCATGAATTTTTAGTAGAATTCACCACAATAAGCCTCATATTTGTAATAAAATATTTCAAGTTAAATCTTCCTATTTGGCTTTTGTCTGCGTCAGTTACACCAATCTATCGTAATACGTATTGGGACGGTGCGACACACAGCGGCGAAAAGCCGAGTTACTGAGGCGCGAAAGTCGCTTGGCGGCGCTAGGCGCCGGAAACGTGAACTACTTCGTACAGTGAGCCAAACTGAGTACATTTCGTTTGAATGTTAACGCGTAAATATGTGTACGCCACGAGACAGTGTTTCGGTAATCACAAAGGAGATAGCGATTTAAGTTTTAAAATTAGTGGAATTATAACAGTCTCTGTTCGAAAAGGTAGTGATGAACTGTTTTAAATTCTACCAAATGTTTCGGAGTTTTTAAGCCTATTTGTTTTAATTCACACTGCCTACTGCTATGTATGTGCTACCTCTGCCTTTCCCTTTTACTTCATGTGACTGTCTACCTGTTTTCATATCTTCGTGTGAAACACTCATTTTCCATTCATCTTTGTCTATATTTTAATTAATCACTGAATCAACCTTTTTGTTTCAACTTATGCAATTGACAATCTGTCTTTTTATTGTACGAAACGTTTATTTTTGCCAAACGCCATACCCAGGTTAATTATGTTTTTTAAAATTTTCCTCTCATGTGGCTGAAGAGCGGCTAATTGTATTCGCTGACAGCCCACTCCCTGCCGCATATGTGGCTTGGAGCGGGAGAGGAAATAATGATAAAGAAAAAAACTACGCATGTGCTAGAGGCTAACTTTTTTCTAACTTTTTTTATACGCTGTCGATAGTGATGAGAACAGTCGAATCAAAACGATTGATCATACGGTTGTAGGTTTTACGAATCGGTTGAATTATTCCTTCATTCTTTTGACTGTAACCAGTCTGTGTGAGCAACCTAATGAAAACAGTTGACGCAATCTGGTGCGTTTAGTTCTGAGCAGAAATATTCTATAGTTTCGCTATTGTTAAATCACTGATGTTGGCTGCACTCTGTTATCGCCTGTCACAGTTATTGCCGTTCTGATACTTGCTTTTTACTGAGTGGCAATATTTCGTCCACGTTTATGAAAAGGCGGTACCTTCACAATAAACTTCGTGCCTGGATCAGGATACAGAAACTCTCACTGGCGTGGAATTGGTAGATGCCGTATGACTTGATAACACGTGATACTCAAGATAAATTCAATGCGATATGCAGTATCTGCAAGAAATATTAATATCATGAAACTATATTCACCCGTAAGCACATACCAGGGGTAAAATTTACCCCGCTGCAGCTTTTATCATTGGTTCCGTTGTTAGATAAATACTACAACTTTCATCTTCCGCATACCTTTCAGCCAACTGTCGCTCCTTGCAACAGTGTGTAAGTCTTCCAGTTTCATGCACTGATTTTTTTAAGCAGATGTGGCTCTTCCAGTGCTTGGTTAAAAATAACCCCTCCCCCGTGTGTTACAACGTTACCACTGCAGCCAGTTGCAGATTCTGACGTGATAGATGGCATCCTAAGTAGAGCATTATGCAAGCGAATATGAGATAAATAATGAGTCTGACAGCGAAAATAACCACATATCATAGAGTATGGAATGAGAAGCGAGATACGAGCTTTTGACGTGAGAGAAACATTGTCTATTCTCATCTAAAAGTTGATTTAAAGCTTTTTGGCCATGCGTGCCATATCACGCTTGTTGTACGTCAGCAAGGCAAGACTTGCCGGAAGAAACTAAGCAGACAGCGAATTAAGTTTTACTGATATCTGTCTGACTACCTTGAGAACAATTTAGTAGTGGAAAGTAATTAATTTGAACCTCTGTTTTATCTCTTCTAGTACGTAAGTGTGCTTTCAGTCATTTTTTTGAGTAAATTATTGTGAATATTGCGCAAAATTGTCTTTTCGATACTTTCGAGCTCTCTGTTTCAAATACTGTAGTTTACAGCATGTACGAATTTTTTTGGATAAATATACGTCAGAATGAACTTTTGGATTTTATGGATCGTCCTATAAATATTTTGAAGCACAACAGTTGAGACCTTTTACATAATTATTGGCTGAATATATCGCAAAAAAGAGCGTTCGAAAACGTTTTATGCAACACCAAATGCTGTTTACCACTTTACTAACGAGATGTGAAGCACACTGTCAAAACGTCGCAGAAATAACTTGTAAAGCCTACGAAGGCATCTTGGACCTGCTGCACAGATTTTCTTTATGAAACTACTTTAGCGCATTAGCGTGGCAAGCTATATATAAACCTTTTCATTGGGTTATATACTGCAAAGCTGTTACTTCAACATTTACCTTTTAGATATCTCCTGCTCATTTCGCTGTTTGCGATGGTGAAACACAATTTATAAGACAACGTTTCTAACCATTTACGAAAGATTAAGTACCAAAGTAATCTTACAGAGACATCCAAAACCTGTATGACTACATCGCTAATTTCACAAAGAGAGATTGGAGACACTTGGATAAGTGTGGCAGAAGTCCAAAAATACCGTGCAACTCATGGTCAGTCGTCACTTGTATTTTTTACAGTATGATTCCGTTTCTTATCAGTCACCCAAGGCTCTGACAGGGAACTTACATCTATTATGTGGCTGTTGTCTGTCTGGATACCGCTCCTGATACAGACGTAGTGTGGATTGTATACAGTGACGTCGTTAGGGGCAACTGAATCACCCCGTGTGTGAATGGGTGGGTGAGTGGCAAATATCTTATGTAAATGTTTTTGACCTTCATGCAACTGTACAGAAGTGATACTATTTTACGCAGTTCACAGCATCGATTCAATTTTACGCTGATTAAATAGCGAGATGCGTATGTGTACGCAGTTTACGCAAATATCTCTTACTTTCTTCAGCAGGTTTGCGAAACAATGCATATCTTTGAACTTGATGCCAGAAGCATGCACCTTACTTGTAATACTAAGCTGTGATTGCCTGGAGAGGGGACTGGGTAAGGGGGAGGAGGGACAGGAGGGGCTGAAAACCTCAGCTGGACTAGGTACACCATCTCAACTTTTCAAGTGATAGGTACGGGGGCTTGCTTCACGACGATACGAGAAGGTCAATGACATGGGTGGGTCACGTTAACTAAACAAAATGGATCAGGACGTACAACGTAAATAAAGTGGCGTGAATACTACTTTAGTGTAGTATATTACTTTCAAAGACTTTGTAAGTAGCGGGACCCAGTATGTTGTCCTCGACGGCGAGTATTCATCAAAGACAAAGGAAGTTTCATGGGACCGTTCTTGTGCTCTATATCCGTACTAATCCTAACAAGCAGGGCGAGCAGCAGTCTGCGACTGTTTTCTAATGACGCTGAAGTGTATAGATAAGTCTTGTCGTTGAGTGACTGTAGGAGGACGTAGTACGACTTAGGCAGAATTCGTAGTTAGTGTGATGAAAGCAGGTTGTTCAAAATGAAGAATACTGTAAGTTAATGCGGATGATTAGGAAAACAGTCCTGTAATATTCGAATACACTATTAGTGATGTGCTTCTTGACACAGTCACGTCGATTAAGTATCTAGGCGTAACTCTGCAATGCGATATGAAATGGAACGAGGGCGTCAGGTGGTTGTAGGGAAGGGAATGGCCTGCTTTGTTTTATTGCGAGAACTGTAGGAGAGTGTAGCTCATCTGTGAGAGAGACCCTGTACGAAATATCTGCGCGACCCATTCTTCAGCACTTCTCACGTGTTTTGGGTCCCTACCAGGTGTGATTGAAGGAAAACATCGATGTAATTCAAAAGTCTGCTGCTGGATTTGTCGTAGATCCGATCAACACGCGAGTATTACGGAAATACTCCATGAACACAAATGTGAATACCTCGACAGATTAAGATAAACTTTTCGTGAAACAGTATTCAGATAGTTTTGAGAACGCTATTGAGAAAATTTAGAGAAGCAGCAATTGCGGCCTTTCGCATAAGGACCACAAAGACGATATAAGAGACATTAGCACTTATATGGAGGCGTATGGACAGTCGTTTTTCCTTCGCTCTTTTTGCGAGTGGAACATAAAAGGGAATAACTAGTAACGGAATAATGTTCTCTCTGCCATGCACCTATGATGGCTTGCGGACTATGTATGTAGCTGTAAATGTAGATGAAGAATATGTTATGTGACAATATGTCATCATCATGCATCACAAATATCACAAATATGACGATTAGAAAGAATACGGTGAGAAGAAATCTGAAACGCATTTTAGATTGGAATGTCTGCAGCAACATATTAACAAGGGTGCATAATGAAGTAGTAACAGAGACTTAGTTGCTAGTTCTGACCACTGGCTGTCGATCTGGAAGTCTTCCACCCGTTAAAATCTACCTACTCTTACCTGGTCTACAGTCGCTCTGACGCTCTTCTCCAACTGGTGTGGCATAGTTACTCTCTGAATTAACAAAAACAACTGATAAAGAGGTTCGTACACACTCAAATAAATAACATGCCACTCTGGCAGAAAGACACTACATTGTCGAAGGTTTATGTCCTTCAGTTAGTGTAGTGTACACCAGTAACGACACAAATACAAAGACAAAAGTACCACGCACATCAAATCACGGAGTCTTTGTTTTACCCACTGATGCCTCTTGACAATAATCATACTTAAATTTACCTCTTTAGCAACTTACATGCTGAGATGAAAGCAAGACTAGGGCCATGCAGGAAATGAAATGCCAGGGTACTTCAGAACCTCCTTTCCAACGAAATCCACCATATTGGCCGACCGAGGTGGCCGAGCGGCTCTAGGTGCTACAGTCTGGAACCGTGTGACCGATACGGTCGCAGGTTCAAATCCTGCCTCAGGCATGGATGTGTGTGATGTCATTAGATTAGTTAGGTTTAAATATTTCTTAGTTCTAGGGGACTGATGACCTCAGAAGCTAAGTCCCATAGTGCTCAAAGCCATTTGAACCATTTTTTTCACCATATTGTCCAAGTCGATAACAACTGACACCCACAATCACGAATAAAAGGCATCACCAACTGTTTAACACAACACCGAGAAAGTATGCACCAGGATAAGAAGCATCATTCTATTCATGAGCAAGGTGGGAGATGCTGTAATAACACAACTTCAAAAGTTTGTTCATCTGAGCCTCTAACGTCTTAATCTGTTGGTATTGACACAGTCTAAAGACATTGGCTTCTATAAGAGGGAGGAGGGGGGAGGGGGAGGGGAGTGAGGTGGGGTACTTGCACTGTCCTGGAATTTGGTATACAAAATTCTGACAAAGACTGTTCAGTCAGCAGAAGCCGGCCGAGACACAAACAGCCATGTGGAAGTAACCGGTTTTGTGACTTTCAATGAGTTCCTAACCAGGAGCGAATTGTATAGTTACATCTTTGTGCTACGGTAGTTAAGTTTCTTGATTTTCTATGTGTTAACTTAATAGTCAATAGACACAGTTGGCACCTTTTCATTCCCGTCGGAAAGTAAACCGATTTTGTGACATATTACCATTTCCTAATCAGGAGAGAATTATTTAGTATCATCCAACTGCTTTGGTAGTTCGGGTTCTGAATCTCTACGTTTTCATCTGATTTACTGGACACAGTTCGTGTCTACAGAAGAGTTCCATAGCGCATGTCAATTGTCCTCCTTTCTCTGTGTGGTGTAGATATGAACTTGATGGCTGTGAGCGGGTGCAAGATGGATTGGTGACACTTCGCTCTCAGCTCCAGGCTGTGATGGCTTCGATTACACAGCTTGAAGCTCCAGTGGATGGGCATCACTGTTGTGGGCTGGCAAGGCAGATCCAATGGATGTCCAGCATGTCTGAGTTCTCCGATCAGCCCGCACCGGTGAGCAGGGTGCCTATGCTGTATGTTTCCGCCATTGTGCCGATCGCTTCGGTACTCAAGGGCACCGAGCGGTCTAGTACTCGAATCAGAGCCCCTGCATTATTCAGTACGCATTTCGGAAGCGATACCGTTCGGGTCTAGAACACCGAAGTGCTATTGTTGGTTCACATCGCGCAAGCTAATCAAAAGCAAGCGGCCGCAGACCCGCGCATGCGCACTGCAACCCGCACAGCGCCACGAACACAAAGCGGCTGGCAGTCAACACAGGCGCGCTAGTCTTCGAAGTACCGAAAATTGCATTTACGTTGCCATAACGCATGACACCCCATTCCATCGAGCTGACGTGCCTGCTTTCATCGCTCTTGCCTCCCCCTTAACAGTATCAGGAACAGTATATCCATTTCCATGATTCTCAGCTGAAATACATAGAAATTTTTACAGTTTCCCTGATCGCGTGTGTTCATGCATGCATAATTGTTGTTGTTGTTGTTGTCTTCAGTCCTGAGACTGGTTTGATGCAGCTCTCCATGCTACTCTATCCTGCGCAAGCTGCTTCATCTCCCAGTACCTACTGCAACCTACATCTTCTGAATCTGCTTAGTGTACTCATCTCTCGGTCTCCCTCTACGATTTTTACCCTCCACGCTGCCCTCCAATGCTAAATTTGTGATCCCTTGATGCCTCAAAACATGTCCTACCAACCGATCCCTTCTTCTAGTCAAGTTGTGCCACAAACTTCTCTTCTCCCCAATCCTATTCAATACCTCCTCATTAGATACGTGATCTATCCACCTTATCTTCAGTATTCTTCTGTAGCACCACATTTCGAAAGCTTCTATTCTCTTCTTGTCCAAAATAGTTATCGTCCATGTTTCACTTCCATACATGGCTACACTCCAAACAAATACTTTCAGAAACGACTTCCTGATACATAAATCTATATTCGATCTTAACAAATTTCTCTTCTTCAGAAACGCTTTCCTTACCATTGCCAGTCTACATTTTATATCCTCTCTACTTCGACCATCATCAGTTATTTTACTTCCTAAATAGCAAAACTCCTTTACTACTTTAAGTGTCTCATTTCCTAATCTAATTTCCTCAGCATCACCCGATTTAATTTGACTACATTCCATTATCCTCGTTTTGCTTTTGTTAATGTTCATCTTATATCCTCCTTTCAAGACACTGTCCATTCCGTTCAACTGCTCTTCCAAGTCCTTTGCCGTCTCTGACAGAATTACAATGTCATCGGCGAACCTCAAAGTTTTTACTTCGTCTCCATGAATTTTAATACCTACTCCAAATTTTTCTTTTGTTTCCTTTACTGCTTGCTCAATATACAGATTTAATAACATCGGGGAGAGGCTACAACCCTGTCTCACTCCTTTCCCAACCACTGCTTCCCTTTCATGCCCCTCGACTCTTATTACTGCCATCTGGTTTCTGTACAAATTATAAATAGCCTTTCGCTCCCTGTATTTTACCCCTGCCACCTTTAGAATTTGAAAAAGAGTATTCCAGTCAACATTGTCAAAAGCTTTCTCTAAGTCTACAAATGCTAGAAACGTAGGTTTGCCTTTTCTTAATCTTTCTTCTAAGATAAGTCGTAAGGTCAGTATTGCCTCACGTGTTCCAACATTTCGACGGAATCCAAACTGATCCTCCCCGAGGTCTGCCTCTACCAGTTTTTCCATTCGTCTGTAAAGAATTCGCGTTAGTATTTTGCAGCCGTGGCTTATTAAACTGATAGTTCGGTAATTTTCACATCTGTCAGCACCTGCTTTCTTTGGGATTGGAATTATTATATTCTTCTTGAAGTCTGAGGGTATTTCGCCTGTCTGATACATCTTGCTCACCAGCTGGTAGAGTTTTGTCATGACTGGCTCTCCCAAGGCCGTCAGTAGTTCTAATGGAATGTTGTCTACTCCGGGGGCCTTGTTTCGACTCAGGTCTTTCAGTGCTCTGTCAAACTCTTCACGCAGTATCGTATCTCCCATTTCGTCTTCATCTACATCCTCTTCTATTTCCATAATATTGTCCTCAAGTACATCGCCCTTGTATAAACCTTCTATATACTCCTTCCACCTTTCTGCCTTCCCTTCTTTGCTTAGAACTGGGCTGCCATCTGAGCTCTTGATATTCATACACGTGGTTCTCTTCTCTCCAAAGGTCTCTTTAATTTTCCTGTACTCAGTATCTATCTTACCCCTAGTGAGATAAGCTTCTACATCCTTACATTTGTCCTCTAGCCATCCCTGTTTAGCCATTTTGCACTTCCTGTCGATCTCATTTTTCAGACGTTTGTATTCCTTTTTGCCTGCTTCATTTACTGCATTTTTATATTTTCTCCTTTCATCAATTAAATTCAATATTTCTTCTGTTACCCAAGGATTTTTAGCAGCCCTCGTCTTTGTACCTACTTTATCCTCTGCTGCCTTCACTACTACATCCCTCAGAGCTACCCATTCTTCTTCTACTGTACTTCTTTCCCCTATTCCTGTCAATTGTTCCCTTATGCTCTCTCTGAAACTCTGTACAACCTCTGGTTCTTTCAGTTTATCCAGGTCCCATCTCCTTAATTTCCCACATTTTTGCAGTTTCTTCAGTTTTAATCTACAGGTCATAACCAATAGATTGTGGTCAGAGTCCACATCTGCCCCTGGAAATGTCTTACAACTTAAAACCTGGTTCCTAAATCTCTGTCTTACCATTATATAATCTATCTGATACCTTTTAGTATCTCCAGGGTTCTTCCACGTATACAACCTTCTTTCATGATTCTTAAACCAAGTGTTAGCTATGATTAAGTTGTGCTCCGTGCAAAATTCTACTAGGCGGCTTCCTCTTTCATTTCTTAGCCCCAATCCATATTCACCTACTATGTTTCCTTCTCTCCCTTTTCCTACACTCGAATTCCAGTCACCCATTACTATTAAATTTTCGTCTCCCTTCACTATCTGAATAATTTCTTTTATTTCATCGTACATTTCTTCAATTTCTTCATCATCTGCAGAGCTAGTTGGCATATAAACTTGTACTACTGTAGTAGGTGTGGGCTTCGTATCTATCTTGGCCACAATAATGCGTTCACTATGCTGTTTGTAGTAGCTTACCCGCATTCCTATTTTCCTATTCATTATTAAACCTACTCCTGCATTACCCTTATTTGATTTTGTGTTTATAACCCTGTAGTCACCTGACCAGAAGTCTTGTTCCTCCTGCCACCGAACTTCACTAATTCCCACTATATCTAACTTTAACCTATCCATTTCCCTTTTTAAATTTTCTAACCTACCTGCCCGATTAAGGGATCTGACATTCCACGCTCCGATCCGTAGAACGCCAGTTTTCTTTCTCCTGATAACGACATCCTCCTGAGTAGTCCCCGCCCGGAGATCCGAATGGGGGACTATTTTACCTCCGGAATATTTTACCCAAGAGGATGCCATCATCATTTAATCATACAGTAAAGCTGCATGTCCTCGGGAAAAATTACGGCTGTAGTTTCCCCTTGCTTTCAGCCGTTCGCAGTACCATTACAGCAAGGCCGTTTTGGTTAATATTGCAAGGCCAGATCAGTCAATCATCCAGACTGTTGCCCCTGCAACTACTGAAAAGGCTGCTGCCCCTCTTCAGGAACCACACGTTTGTCTGGCCTCTCAACAGATACCCCTCCGTTGTGATTGCACCTACGGTACGGCCATCTGTATCGCTGAGGCACGCAAGCCTCCCCACCAACGGCAAGGTCCATGGTTCATGGGGGGAGGCATGCATAATAACGGTAGCGTATTTGACTGTGTCCTGCAGATTGTCGTAAATGGCGCATTATGTCATCTTATTCTCATTTACACTGACAGCGTGCTTTGGATTTTACCTTTCGGAAAATGAGCTAGGAATAGTGTGTAGTACCACATTGTACTAATACATTTACAAAAACACCCGAAAAATTGATTCTGATTGTTTCAAAGAATAAGAAGGTAAACAGAATGTGATTATAACTCGCTCCTAGAGATCAATATGATTAAGTAGCCAACTTCCCTACATGATACATCAACGATTTGGGTCTTAAAAACAGAATAGAAAAAACGCATTTTCGAGAGCTCCTGCAGTTCGTCGAAGTTTATAGCATGTATCTCATGAATGAAAATGTTTCTTATATGGTGCTACAGTCTAAAAATATTACGACGGTGATAATTCATCTCTGTCTACTGCTGTTGAGGATTCAATCTCAGATAAATACATGTGACAGGCAAGATTATGAAGATGACTGCTGCTAGTTACATACCCAGTAATTTAAGTTGTGCTCTTAGATTCCTGTCTAACCGTATACTCGGAAATCGCTACATATTCGGAAAAAAATGGTGAATTATTTCTGACAAGAAAAAATATAAAAATATGAAAGTCACTGTCGGTTGTTTCACTCACGGCAATTTCATCTCCTGCAATTTCATATTTCGTTTTTTAAACACACAGAACTCACGAACTCATTACTGAGGAAGTGCACTCTTACAAGTAAGTAATAACGAATATTGCAGAAAAATCGTAACTTACACGAATAACAATGTCTCAGAACGTGTTGCATATATGAAGAGAAAAAAAAAAAAATTGCACCGATCCATGCGCAAACCCGTGTCCTTTCGTATCGCATTCCCGCGTGCTAACCACTTTCTTTTTTGTTTTTGTTCCTTGCATTTATTCGGTGCGGTTGTCCCAGGACACCCGTTCAAGTTCAGTGTTGAGCCGTTGACTCAGTTTTTTATTACAGAGGGCAGATAAACAACCATCTGACTGAACACGATGAGCTGCCGTATCGGCACCACTTGCCCACCCCAAACAACAGAAACCTAGAGCTCAATTTTCGTACTGTTGTGTAGAGGAACGTAGGCTGACTTCGTTGCCAAATGGTGCTGCGTAAGTTATAAATGATTGATAATTTGGAAGGTTTCCAATATCAGGCTTCACATAATTTCTTTCCATTGTTACTTGAAACTTGTAAACACGTTTCGATAATTACTAACTAAACCATTTGTGGGAAAAAGTACACAAAGTCACTAGTAACGTGAGTTCACAAACATGTAATATACACTCCTGGAAATGGAAAAAAGAACACATTGACACCGGTGTGTCAGACCCACCATACTTGCTCCGGACACTGCGAGAGGGCTGTACAAGCAATGATCACACGCACGGCACAGCGGACACACCAGGAACCGCGGTGTTGGCCGTCGAATGGCGCTAGCTGCGCAGCATTTGTGCACCGCCGCCGTCAGTGTCAGCCAGTTTGCCGTGGCATACGGAGCTCCATCGCAGTCTTTAACACTGGTAGCATGCCGCGACAGCGTGGACGTGAACCGTATGTGCAGTTGACGGACTTTGAGCGAAGGCGTATAGTGGGCATGCAGGAGGCCGGGTGGACGTACCGCCGAATTGCTCAACACGTGGGGCGTGAGGTCTCCACAGTACATCGATGTTGTCGCCAGTGGTCGGCGGAAGGTGCACGTGCCCGTCGACCTGGGACCGGACCGCAGCGACGCACGGATGCACGCCAAGACCGTAGGATCCTACGCAGTGCCATAGGGGACCGCACCACCACTTCCCAGCAAATTAGGGACACTGTTGCTCCTGGGGTATCGGCGAGGACCATTCGCAACCGTCTCCATGAAGCTGGGCTACGGTCCCGCACACCGTTAGGCCGTCTTCCGCTCACGCCCCAACATCGTGCATCCCGCCTCCAGTGGTGTCGCGACAGGCGTGAATGGAGGGACGAATGGAGACGTGTCGTCTTCAGCGATGAGAGTCGCTTCTGCCTTGGTGCCAATGATGGTCGTATGCGTGTTTGGCGCCGTGCAGCTGAGCGCCAAAATCAGGACTGCATACAACCGAGGCACACAGGGCCAACACCCGGCATCATGGTGTGGGGAGCGATCTCCTACACTGGCCGTTCACCTCTGTTGATCGTCGAGGGGACACTGAATAGTGCACGGTACATCCAAACCGTCATCGAACCCATCGTTCTACCATTCCTAGACCGGCAAGGGAACTTGCTGTTCCAACAGGACAATGCACGTCCGCATGTATCCCGTGCCACCCAACGTGCTCTAGAAGGTGTAAGTCAACTACCCTGGCCAGCAAGATCTCCGGATCTGTCCCCCATTGAGCATGTTTGGGACTGGATGAAGCGTCGTCTCACGCGGTCTGCACGTCCAGCACGAACGCTGGTCCAGCTGAGGCGCCGGGTGGAAATGGCATGGCAAGCCGTTCCACAGGACTACATCCAGCATCTCTACGATCGTCTCCATGGGAGAATAGCAGCCTGCATTGCTGCGAAAGGTGGATATACACTGTACTAGTGGCGACATTGTGCATGCTCTGTTGCCTGTGTCTATGTGCCTGTGGTTCTGTCAGTGTGATCATGTGATGTATCTGACCCCAGGAATGTGGCAATAAAGTTTCCCCTTCCTGGGACAAAATACACGGTGTTCTTATTTCAATTTCCAGGAGTGTAGTTGGTAGTGACCTTAATTTACTCTCGATATGTTAGCGAAAACACATGTTTAAATAAGGATTTACGCATAAAACGTCACCGGAATAGTGCTATTTAGGGCAGTTAGTTCATGAGCTCACGCGAATAGTAAACAGTTGTGAAAACACACTTGACCTATTAGCAACAAATATCCTGTACTAATTAAGAGTATCAAAACGGATACAGGGATTAGTGGACATGGGGTTGTCTTAGAGAGACTGAATATTGTAACCCACAAATCCTCCAAAAATAAACGAAAAATATACCTATCCAAAAAAGCAGATAAAAATTCACTTGCCATCTTCCTGAGAGACGCTCTCCAGTCCTTCCAAATTAACAATGTAAGCGTGGACGAGTTGCGACTTGAAATCAAAGAAATAGTATTGACAGCTATCGAGAGATTTATACTAAATAAATTAACAAACGACGAAGCTGATCCGCCTTGGTACACAAAAAGAGCCAGAACACTGCTGCAGAAACAACGAAAAAAGTATGCCAAATTTAAACGAATGCAAAAACTCCAAGATTGGCGATCTTTTACAGAAGCTCGAAATTTGTTGCGCACATCAGTGCGAGATACTTATAATAGTTTCCACCAAGAAACTTTATCTCGAAACCTGGCAGAAAATCCAATGAGATTTGAGACGTGTGAAGTATGTTAACAGAAAGACACAATCAGTGTCTTCTCTGCGCGATAGCAATGGAAATACTATCGGCGACAGTGCTGCAAAAGCAGAGTTAGTAAAAGCAGTCTTTCGAAATACCTTCACCAAAGAAGGCAAAATAAATATTCTAGAATTCGAACCAAGAACAGCTGAAAAAATGGGTAACTTAAAAGTAGATATCCTCAGAGTTGTGAAGCAACTTGAATCACTTAATAAAAGCAAGTCTTCTGGTTCAGAACGTATACCAATTACGTTCCTTTCAGAGTATGCTGATGCAATAGCTCCATACTTAACTGTCATATACTACCGCTCGCTCGACGAAAGATCGGTATTCAAAGAATGGAAAGTTGCACAGGTCACACCAATATACAAGAAGGGTAGTAGGAGTAATGCACTAAATTACAGGCCCATATCATTAACGTCGATATGCAGCAGGATTTTGGTTGAAAATATTCAAATGTGCGTGAAATCTTTTGTGACTTAACTGCTAAGGTCATCAGTCCCTACGCTTACACACTACTTAACCTAAATTATCCTAAAGACAAACACTCACACCCATGCCCGCGGGAGGACTCGACCCTCCGCCGAGACCAGCCGGACAGTCCATGACTACAGCGCCGAGACCGCTCGGCTAATCCCGCGCGGCCAGGGTTTTGGAACACTGTATTCGAACGTTATGAATTATCTCGAAAAGAACGATCTATTGCCACACAGTCAACAGGGATTTATAAAACATCGTTCTTGTGAAACACAATTAGCTCTTTGCACAACGAAGCGTTGAGTGCTATTGCCAAGGGATTTCAAATTGATTCCGTGTTTATAAGTTTCCAAAAGACTTTTGACACTAAACGAAACAAGCGGCTTGTAGTGAAATTGCGTGTTTATGGAATATCGTCCGAGTTATGTGACTAGATTCGTGATTCGCTGTTAGAGGGGTCACAGTTCGTAGTAATTGGCGGAAAGTCATCGAGTAAAAGAGAAGTAATTTCTGGCGTTCCCCAAGGTAGTGTTATTGGCCCTTTGCTGTAAGTTATCTACATAAACGATTTAGGAGACAATATGAGCAGCCATTTTAAGTTGCTTGCAGATGATGCTTCCGTTTATCGTCTAGTAAACTCATCAGTTGCAAAACAAATTGCAAAACGATTTAGAAAAGATATTGGCAATTGACCCTAAATAATGAAAAGTGTGACGTCATCTACATGAGCGCTAAAATAAATCCGTTAAACTGCGGCTACACGATAATTCAGTCTAATATAAAGACTGCAAATCGACTAACTACGCAGAAATTACAATTACTAACAATTTAAATTCGAAAGAACACAGAGAATATGTTGTGGGGAAGTCAAACCAAAGACTGTGTTTATTGGCAGGACACTTAGAAAACGTAACAGATCTCCTAAAGAGACTGCATACACTGTACTTGTTCTTTTTGAGTACTGGTGCACAATCTGGGATCTTTGCCAGACAGGATAGACGGAGTACATCGAGAAAGTTCAAAGAAGAGCAGCACGTTTTGTATTATCGTGAAATAGGGGAGAGAGTGTCAGGGACATGATAAAGGATTTGGAATGGACATCATTAAACAAAGGCGTTTTCGATGCATGGGAATCTTCTCACGAAATGGCAATCACTTTCTCTTCCGAATGCGACAATATTTTGTTGACGCCGACCTACACAGGAGGAACGATCATCATAATAAAATAAGGGAAATCAGAGCTCGCACGGAAAGATACAGGTGTTCGTTTTTTCCGCACGCTGTTCGAGTGCGGACTAATAGACAATTACTGTGAACGTGGTTTGATGAACCCTCTGTCAGCCACTTAAGTGTCATTTTCAGAGTATCCATGTAGATGTAGATAGTCTTGCTATATAGTAGGTGAGTAAATCTGCATCTGATCCATGGTCCAGAATGCATCAATGTAAAATAAAAAATACCATTTACGGCGCTAGAAGTGAGGAAAAAGTTTTGAAAAAAATCTGGGTGTCTTCTTAAACTCCAAGAGATGCAACACTGCATAAGATGCAATCAGAGAATTACTAATTCAGCAATCCCTTCGGTGTGGCGGTGTGTAGTGGGCCACCTCTTTGGAGGCAATTGGGAAATACACACATCAAAAACAGTTTTGTATCACCCCGGTTCCCAGAACTCCTGAAGATAGACGTTGACTGTGGATATTGTATCATTGACACAGTCCCTTTGACTGTTCAGAGATGCCACTAACCCCCTCCCCCCCCCCCCCCCAAGAAAAAAAAGTAGGCCGGGGTGGCCGAGCGGTGGTAGGCGCTACAGTCTGGAACATAGCGACCGCTACGGTCGCATTTTCGAATCCTGCCACGGGCCTGGATGTGTGTGATGTCCTTAGGTTAGTTAGGTTTAAGTAGTTCTAAGTTCAAATGGTTCAAAAGGCTATGAGCACTATGGGACTTAACATCTATGGTCATCAGTCCCCTATAACTTAGAAGTACTTAAACCTAACTAACCTAAGGACATCACACAACACCCAGTCATGACGAGGCAGAGAAAATCCCCGGCCTCGCCGGGAATCGAACCAGGGAACCCGGACGTGGGAAGCGAGAACGCTACCGCACGACCACGAGCTGTGGGCGTAGTTCTAACTTCTAGGGGACTGATGACCTCAGCAGTTAAGTCCCATAGCTCTCAGAGCCACTTGAACCCAAAAAGAAAGATGCAAACAACCCTGCATGGGCAGCCTCTATTAGATGGAGGGGCTCCGACAGCCGGTCAGTTACAGTCCTTCCACCAGGAAGGGGGTACATGGCTCGTGTTCTGTGAAGTTCAACCATGCCTAGACTGTCAGTAACGCAGTTCGACTGTTACTTTGTACGAGGAAGGACTCTCAACAAGGGAAATGTTCCGGCGTCTCGGAGTGAACCAAAGCGTTGTTGATCGGACATCAAGGAGATACAAAGAGATAGGAACTGTCGATGACATGCCTCGCGCAGGCCGCCCAAGGACTACTACTGCAGTGGATGACCGCTACCTCGGAGGAACCCTGACAGCAACGCCACCATGTTGAATAATGCTTTTCGTGCAACCACAGGACGTCGTGATACGATTCAGACTGTGCGCAGTAGGCTGCATGATGCGTAATTTCACTCCCGACTCAATGGCGAGGCCCATCTTTGCAACCACGACACCATGCAGCGTGGTGCAGATGGGTCC
Organism: Schistocerca gregaria; assembly: GCF_023897955.1. Taxonomy (NCBI): domain Eukaryota; kingdom Metazoa; phylum Arthropoda; class Insecta; order Orthoptera; family Acrididae; genus Schistocerca; species Schistocerca gregaria. The sequence goes on from NC_064931.1 coordinate 843,029,421, forward strand.
AACAACATGCCGAATGGACCGCTCAGCTTTGGCATCACGTTCTCTTCACCGATGAGTTTGGCATATGCCTCCAACAAGACTGTCGTTGGAAACGTGTTTCGAGGCAACCCAGTCAGGCTGAACGCCTTAGACACACTGTCCAGCGAGTGTAGCAAGGTGGAGTTTCCCTGCTGTTTAGGGGTGGCATTATGTGGGTCCAACGTACGCCGAAGTGGTCATGGAAGGCGCCGTAACGGCTGTACAATACGTGAATCTCATCCTCCGACAGATAGTGCAACCATATCGGCAGCGTACTGGCGAAGCATTCGTATTCCTGGACAACAATTCGCGCCGCCATCGTGCACATCTTGTGAATGCCTTCCTTCAGGATAACGACATCGCTCCACTAGAGTGGCCAGCATGTTCTCCAGACATAAACCCAATCGAACATGCCTGGGATAGATTGAAAATGGCTGTGCAAGAGGACGTGCTACTGGATATCAGAGGTACCGGTGGGTGCAGCAATGTGAACCACCACCTCTGAAGGTCTATTGTATGGTGGTACAACATGGTTCAGATGGCTCTGAGCACTATGTAACTTAACATCTATGGTTATCAATCCCCTAGAACGTAGAACTACTTAAACCTAAGCAACCTAAGCACATCACACACATCCATGTCCGAGGCAGGATTAGAACCTGCGACCGTAGCGGTCACGTGGTTCCAGACCGAGGCGCCTACAACCGACCGGCCACACCGTCCGGTGGTGGTACAACATGCAATGTGTGGTTTTCACGAGCAATAAAAAGGGCGGAAATGGTGTTTATGTTGATCTCTATTCCAGTTTCCTGTACGGGTTCCGGAACTCTCTGAACTGAAATGATGCAAAACCTTTTTTGATATGTGTAATATTCCAAATTACGATTTCCTGTAATGGTTTCAGTAATTAAGTTCGCTGCTGTTGAGAAACCGCTCACAGCCCGTTCATTGGCCCAGCACGTAATGCTGGCGTCAGCAGGATTGCTGCAGAGAGAATCCTTGAGTGAGGACTGCTGATGGACGGATGCCTTGGCGTAGCCTCAGTCACAATAGGAATCATGGAATGATGTAACGTGAGGCACTGGATGTTGAGAGCAAAGCATGGAGTCTACATCGCGACAGATTCCAGCTCTTAACGTCTCACACAGTGAAGTAGTGCGTTGTTCACCCATGTGCTATCTAAGGACCGCTGCCCGAGACTGTACAGTCACTCAGCTTTGTATGTGCGTGTTATATGCTTGCCATGTTGGGAGCATGTGCCACCACTGCTGCTTGCTGGTGCCTTGCCGTGCGAGCATGCCGCCCACTGTCACAGCCCCCTTTAAAAACTGCATGGCCAGCCTTGCCGACGCGCTGTCATGATGGCAGGTAGCAGCCTCAGTACTGCGACTGTCCATCCATATACATAGCACACACATTGTAGCTTTGTTGACACTCTTTGTACAAAAAAGACAGTGAGCGTGCACTTGCAGTGTGCTCGTCAGCGCCTGTCCTGGAGGGCAGAGTGCACGAGTGAACTGTGTTTAGCTGGTGTGGCTCACTTGCTTCTGCCATTGCCTCTGATGTATGCTGCCCACTGGCGCTGCCTCATCTTCTGCTTCATGTCTGGAACTGCCGGACTTGCCATCTTGCTGCCCTACTGCTATGTAACCTCCTATATCGTTGATTTGTCCACGCTGTGGGCCTTCCTGTGTGCCACAGGTCATTCTGAGTCCCCTATACCGCCCATCTGACAGATGACCAATATGCGTGTGACTAAACAGTCTGACGGTTCTGCCACCTCTGTAAGATTTCTATCCTCGCTGTGGGAAATCTTTCTTAGTTGTAGTGCAGATAGCTATCCTCGCTGGACATGCTTCCCCCACGTGGACACCACATACTTGCAGCACCAAGCTGCCCACACCTAACACCACCCTCTGGGTGACACCTTGTCATCACCCTCACCTGCTGCCACTCCCTCTGCTCTGCTTCTCGGCGGACCTACTATACATGTTTATAGGCCAAGTATGGCACACGCAGACCAGCTAGCGAGGACTGACGAGACAGCTGTGGCAGACTATTTGTTTCGTGAGCTTTGTATATCCAGGTAGAGCAATTTTTATCCTATTTTGCAATACTGACTTAGAAACTTTTGCTCTCATCCATAGTAAAATACCTAGCACTCACTCCAGTAGGAAAATGGAAGGTAGTAATGAAGAGAATGTTAGGACATTGTGGGAGCAGATGAACAAACTTGTTGTTCCTAATATGAAGCTAGAACAGGAGCTACAGGAACTTCAGATAGAAATGTGCATATTAAATAAAAGTCCAGTTGCTCAGCTTAATATAGGGGATAGCGTCCTGGTGAACTTTATCCATTCCTTCTCGTGGTAACACTCAAAAGATGTGGGTACCCGTTTGCAAATCATCCACAATGTAGAGTGAGATATTCACTCTGCAGCGGAGTGTGCGCTGACATGAAACTTCCTGGCAGATGAAAACTGTGTGCCGGACCGAGACTCAAACTCGGGACCTTTGCCTTTCGCGGGCAAGTGCTCTACCAATTTTTTTTTTTTTTTTGTACCACGGGGCTACTTTTTTTTCAATATAGGAATAGAAATGGCTTCTAGAGGTTTGTTTTGTTTTTTGTTTAAATTTTTATTTTATTTTATTTCATTTTATTTTTTATAAGGAAGGGAAAATAAACATTTGCTCCAATTTGTAATGAGAATAGAATGAACAAAGTATATATCATATGTAGGTTGCCGTTGCGTAATATAAGAAATGAAATATCATCTTGAGTTTCTTTTTCTTTTTTTCTTATTTTGGCCATGTAGTAAACAGAAAATTTTATGGTGCACAAAAGACATCACTTCATTGTTGAAGGAAAGTTGGGAAAGTTGCTCCGCTGCTCTGCGAGAGAAGGAAAATGTTAAAACGAAAATGGGAAAGAAAAAAATGCTTTCTGCATTGGTGAGCTTCTGAATAGTATCTTAAAATTCCGACAAGAACTAAAGTCCCAGGAAGCAAATAGGAGTCATACATACAGGTCACTGGCAACCTCTGCTATCCGAAATATTGTATTTGAAGCATTTAACCGTTAATTATGATTTTCAGCATATTTCCAAATGTCCTCCTGTAGTCACAATGTTGGCTCATTTTAAAGTGTTCAATTTCTATGTAAGAATAATAGTCTAGGTAAGTAGCATGCCTATTGTGCATAGTAAACGATGCTGTGTGGCCCATGATCCACGTTGCAGCGTTGTTTTTTGCTCGTGGATATCTCAGATTTTGTGGCTCAATGATCTCTAAAAGGTCGACACCACTGCGCGTCGTACGGTCTATCACCGACAATCGTTGACGAAGAAATGTTGTAATTTCTTCTGCATGTCTGCACGTGAACCTATAAATAAGTGTATCGACTCTTCCGCATGCGTCACAGTTGGACGTTGGATGGAGGCCTATTTTATGTAGCTTTTCATTCGTTGTTATTTCATCGTTGACTGTTAGATACCAGTCGGCTATGACGCGTAATGGAAACATGTCGCTGTGCACATTCCGCCATACTATACTCCAACGTGTATGTGGATGTTTTTCTTCGAGACGATTCCTGTGGTTTGTTGTCATCAGAAGGTCATAAGGCTTCCTGTTCGTCAGGCTTCCGTTATCGACTATGTTGTGTCGAAGGTAGCTCATTTCCATGTAGTACAGTTGCACATGTCGGTAAGAAAGTGGAATGCCGGCGATATTAATGGGTGGGTCAAGGCTATGAGGCTTCCACCGCTGAATGAGGTTTCTGATGATACTGGTCCTCCGGGTACGAAACTCCTCCCAGATGCGATTTAGGAGCAGGGTGACACATTTTTTGTGTACTTTAATGAGATTAAGGTCACATTTGGACGAAGGTAAGGATAAGGTATCGAATTGAACTCTGAAAATGTGCCCCCTAAAAAGAAACCAACATAACGCTTTTTGTATGCTCTTGGCTAAATGATCGGAGACTGGAAGAATTTGCACCAAATAATTCATCTTGATCGTAATGGCGATCTCGATGGTCTTAACTTTCTGTAGTATGTTCAAGTCATGGTCGGAGTGAAGTATCAAAGCAGCACGTAATTTATTAAGCATGTGTGACCATTTCTTCGTCAGGAATTTGTCCGGTTTGGCCTCAAAGGTAACACCGAGGGTTGTGTAATAATCCTTGACCTTGCACCAGGTAACATGGGATATGTCTCCGATACCGCCTCCGATCTGCAAAGCTATGGTTTTAGTTCTATTTGGTATTACTCCTGAAAGAAACGCGAAGGTTTGTAAAAGAGTTACCGCTGACAGAAGTTGTTGCGATGATGACACAGTTACGCATATATCGCCAGCATACGCAATGCAGACTCGACGAAAATACTGTTCCCGCCCAGGCGCTGAGCTACCCCAAGCACGACTAACGCCCCGTCCTCACAGCTTTACTTCTGCCAGTATCTCGTCTCCTACCTACCAAACTTTACGGAAGCTCTCCTGCGAACTTCTGTAAAGTTTGGAAGGTAAGAGACGAGATACTGCCAGAAAGTAAAGCTGTGAGGAGGGGGCGTTAGTCGTAGTTGGGTAGCTCAGTTGGTAGAGCACTTGCTCGCGAAAGGCAAAGGTCCCGAGTTCGAGTCTCGCTCCGGCACACAGTTTTAATCTGCCAGGAATTTTCATCCACAATGTAGATTGCACGTCTCCCGAGGAGTAAATTGAAGTTAGCGGGTGGTACATGTATATTCGTGAAATCAGTGGAGGTATTAAGAAATACTGAGGAGTTTGAAATTTTGGTGAAAGAATTAACGGTAAAATACACAGATGAAGGGACAGTTAGCTACTACCGTGAGAAACTCTCTACCCTCTGACAGACGTAGAGGAAACGTTTCAAGACATTTCCTGATCAAAATAAGGAATATATCATGTACGACTTTTATTCTTGACTCTGATGCAGATAGTGATGAAACTGATCTTAATCTTGTAAAATTCGTCTACACCTCGTTTACAGGTTTTACATTTACTATGACTTGGACTTACCTGCTTCTCCTTGCTTGCACATCCTTTAATCTTGCCGTTACACTCGTTATTTTCTAATGTACTTATACCTGAGGACTCATCATCCCATCATAATTATTATTGTTAAGGATGACATGACTCGTTGACCACAGATACCAGGCTGCCACATTTATAGGCTTACATAAATTCTGTAACAACCTTATTTCGTTTACAGAATGAGATTTTCACTCGGCAGCGCAGTGTGCCCTGATATAAAAACATCCTAGCAGATTAACATTGTGTGTGGGACCGAGAATCGAACTCAGGACATCTGCTTTTTGTGGCCAAGTGTTCAACCATCTTAGCTACCCACGTACGACCCAGGCCGCCTCCTCACAGCTTTACTTCCGCCAATACCTCGTCTCCTACCTTCCAAACTTTACAGAAGCTCTACTGCGAACCTTGCAGAGCTAGCACTCCTGAAAGAAAAGGATATTGCGGAGACATGGCTTAGCCACAGCCTGGGGGATATTTCCAGAATGAGATTTTCACTCTGCAGGGGAGAGTGCGCTGATATGATACTTCCTTCCAGATTAAGCTCTCAGGAAAGCTTCTGTGAAGTCTGGAAGGTAGAAGACGAGGTACTGCCGGAAGTAAAGCTGTGAGGAGGGGTCGTGAGTGGTGCGTGGGTGGCTAAGATGGTAGAGCACTTCCCCGCGAAAGGCAAAAAGGTTCCCAGTTCGAGTCTCGGTCCGGCACACAGATTTAATCTGCCAGGAAATTTCTTATTGCATTTATTTCCTTTTTTTAGAACACATTTTTTTAAACTAGTTCATATTGTGTCATTAATTTTCTTTCGACTTTAGCAAAACACACAAAATATCTCTGCGCTGACTGGACTGTTATTAACCGATACTTGAACATAAAACATAAACAATTCTCATTTTGCAATTCCAGAATACCTTTTCGAAGAAATGAAATTAATTTTCCGTTAGTATTTATGAAAATAACTCGTGCAAAATGTTAAGAACATTTTCCAAGCAATAATCTTCATGATGTTGTTGTTGTTGTTGTTGTTGTTGTGGTCTTCAGTCCTGAGACTGGTTTGATGCAGCTCTCTATGCTACTCTATCCTGTGCAAGCTGCTTCATCTCCCAGTACCTACTGCACCCTACATCCTTCTGAATCTGATTAGTGTATTCATCTCTTGGTCTCCCTCTACGATTTTTACCCTCCATGCTGCCCTCCAGTACTAAATTGGTGATCCCTTGATGCCTCAGAATATGTCCCACCAACCGATTCCTTCTTCTAGTCAAGTTGTGCCACAAACTCCCCCCTAATTCTATTCAATACCTCCTCATTAGTTATGTGATCGTTAAATCTAATCTTCAACATTCTTCTGTAGCACCACATTTCGAAAGCTTCTATTCTCTTCTTGTCTAAACTATTTATCATCCACGTTCCACTTCCATACATGGCTACACTCCATACAAATATTTTCAGAAACAACTTCCTGACACTTAAATCAATACTCCATGTTAACAAATTTCTCTACTTCAGAAACGATTTCCTTGCCAATGACAGTCTACATTTTATATCCTCTCTACTTCGACCATCATCAGTTATTTTGCTCCCCAAATAGCAAAACTCCTTTACTACTTTAAGTGTCTCATTTCCTAATCTAATTCCCTCAGAATCACCCGACTTAATTCGACTACATTCCATTATCCTCGGTTTGCTTTTGTTGATGTTCATCTTAAAATACCCTCCTTTCAAGACACTGACCATTCCGTTCAACTGCTCTTCCAAGTCCTTTGCTGTCTCTGACAGAATTACAATGTCATCGGCGAACCTCAAAGTTTTTATTTCTTCTCCATGGATTTTAATACCTACTCCGAACTTTCCTTTCGTTTCCTTTACTGCTTGCTCAATATACAGATTGAATAACATCGGGGAGAGGCTACAACCCTGTCTCACTTCCTTCCCAACCACTGCTTCCCTTTCATGTCCCTCGCCTCTTATAACTCCCATCTGCTTTCTGTACAAATTGTAAATAGCCTTTCCCTCCCTGTATTTTACCCCTGTCATCTTCAGAATTTGAAAGAAAGTATTCCAGTCAACATTGTCAAAAGCTTTCTCTAAATCTACAAATGCTAGAAACATAGGTTTGCCATTCCTTAATCTTTCTTCTAAGATAAGTCGTAGGGTCAGTATTGCCTCACGTGCTCCAACATTTCTACGGAATCCAAACTGATCTTCCCCGAGGTCGGCTTCAAGCAGTTTTTCCATTCGTCTGTAAAGAATTCGCGTTAGTATTTTGCAGCTGTGACTTATTAAACTGATAGTTCGGTAATTTTCACATCTGTCAACACCTGTCTTCTTTGGGATTGGAATTATTACATTCTTCTTGAAGCCTGAGGGAATTTCGTTTGTCTCATACATCTTGCTCACCAGATGGTAGGGTTTTGTCTAGTCCCAGGCCCTTGTTTCGACTTAGGTCTTTCAGTGCCCTGTCAAACTCTTCGTATCTCCCATTTCATCTTCATCTACCTCCTCTTCCATTTCCATAATATTGTCCTCAAGAACATCGCCCCTGTATAGACCCTCTATATACTCCTTCCACCTTTCTGCTTTCCCTTCTTCGCTTAGAACTGGGTTTCCATCTGAGCTCTTGATATTCATGCAAGTGGTTCTCTTTTCTCCAAAGGTCTCTTTAATTTTCCTGCAGGCAGTATCTATCTTACCCCTCATGAGATAAGCCTCTACATCCTTACATTTGTCCTCTAGCCATCCCTGCTTAGCCAATTTGCACTTCCTGTCGATCTGATTTTGGAGACATTTGTATTCCTTTTTGCCTGCTTCACTTGCTGAATTTTTGTATTTTCTCCTTTCATCATTCAAATTCAGTATCTCTTCTGTTACCCAAGGATTTCTACTGCCCCTCGTCTTTTTACCTACTTGATCCTCTGCTGCCTTCACCATTTCATTCCTCAAAGCTACCCATTCTTCTTCTACTGTATTTCTTTCCCTCATTCCTGTCAATTGTTCTCTTATGCTCTCCCTGAAACTCTGTACAACCTCTGGTTTAGTCATTTTATCCAGGCCCCATCTCCTTAAATTCCCACCTTTTTGCAGTTTCTTCAGTTTTAATCTACAGTTCACAACCAATAGATTGTGGTCAGAGTCCACATCTGCCCCGGGAAATGTCTTACAATTTAAAATCTGGTTCCTAAATCTCTGTTTTACCATTATAAAATCTATCTGAAACCTTTTAGTATCTCCAGGGTTCTTCCATGTATACAACCTTCTTTCATGATTCTTGAACCAAGTGTTAGCTATGATTAAGTTATGCTCTGTGAAAAATTCGACCAGGCGGCTTTCTCTTTCGTTTCTTTGCCCCAATCCATATTTACCCACTACGTTTCCTTCTGTTCCTTTTCCTACTGTCGAATTCCAGTCACCCATGACTATTAAATTTTCGTATCCCTTCACTATCAGAATAATTTCTTTTATTTCATCATACATTTCAATTTCCTGCATTGTGCTACTGTAGTAGGCGTGGGCTTCGTGTCTATCTCGGCCACTATAATACGTTCACTATGCTGTTTGTAGTAGCTTACCCACACTCCTATTTATTATTCGTTATTAAACCTATTCCTGCATTACCCCTATTTGATTTTGTATTTATAACCTTGTATTCACCTGACCAAAAGTCTTGTTCCTCTCGCCACCGAACTTCACTAATTCCCACTATATCTAACTTTAACCTATCCATATCCCTTTTTAAATTTTCTAACCTACCTGCCCGATTAAGGGATCTGACATTCCACGCTCCGATCCGTAGAACACTAGTTTTATTTCTCCTGATAACGACTTCCTCTTGAGTAGTCCCCGCCCGGAGATCCGAAAGGGGGGACTATTTTATCTCCGGAATATTTTACCCAAGAGGATGCCATCATCATTTAATCATACAGTAAAGCTGCATGCCCTAGGGAAAAATTACGGCTGTATTTTCCCCTTGCTTTCATCCGTTCACAGTACCAAAACAGCAAGGCCGTTTTGGTTAGTGTTACAGGGCCAGATCAGTCAATCATCCACACTGTTGCCCCTGCAACTACTGGAAAGGCTGCTGCCCCTCTTCAGGAACCACACGTTTGTCTGGCCTCTCAACAGATACCGCTCCTTTGTGGTGGCACCTAAGGTACGGCTATCTGTATCGTTGAGGCACGCAAGCCTCCCCACCAACGGCAAGTTCCATGGTTATTGGGTGGGCTTCATGATATAAGCAACTTATTAAAAAGCACTGTTATCGAAATATATTTTATGAATTTCAGTACTAAAAGCTAAACCCTCTGTAAAACTTAGCTTTGCAATGTAAGAGTAACAAATTAAAGCGTAGCTGGATATGGCCAATCGGTATACAATAGCAAGTCTTTCACTATAATTCACAAATTTTCTGTTTCTAGTAATGGATTACGTTAGCAGTGATTGTTAGAAATATACACTGTAGCGCCAAAGACACTAGTGCAGGCATGCGCATTCAAATACAGAGATTTATAAAACGACAGAACACGTCGTTGCGATCGTCAGTACCTATATAAGACAATAAGTGTCTGGCATAGTTGTTAGATCGCTTACTGCTCCTCCAATGGCAGGTTATCAAAATTTAAGTGAATTTAACCGTGATGTTATAGTCGGGGCAAAAGCGATGGGACACAGAATCTACGAGGTAGCGATGAAGTGGGGATTTTCCGTACGACCATTTCACGAATGTACCGTGAATATCAGGAATCTGGTAAAACATCAAATCTTCGACACTGCTGCGGCCAGAAAAAGATCCTGCGAGAAAGGGACCTACGACGACTGAAGAAAATCGTTGATGACTGGAAACATGTTTGCTGGACGAACGTGTCTCGTTTCAAATTGTATCGAGCGGATGGATGTGTACGGGTATGGAGACAACCTCATGACCCCATGGACCCTGCGTGTCAGTAGGGGACTGTTCCCGCTCGTAGAAGCATTGTAATGGTCCGGGGTGTGTGCAACTGGGGTGATAAGGGACCCGTGATACGTCTAGATACGACTCTCACAGGTGTCACGTACGTAAGCATCGTGTCTAATCACTTGCATCCGTTCATGTCCATTGTGCATTCCGACGGACTGGGGCAACTCCAGCAGGAGAATGCGACACCCCACACGTACAGTATTGCTACAGAGCGGCTCCAGGAACACTCTACTGAGTTTAAACACTTCCGCTGGCCACCAATCTCCCCAGACATGAATATTACTGAGCATATCTGGGATGCCTTGCAACGTGCAGTTCAGAGAGATCTCCATCACCTCGTACTCTTACGGATTTATGGAAGCCCTGCAGGGTTCATGGTGTCAATTCCCTCCAGCACAACTTCAGACATTAGTCGGGTCCATGTGACGTTGTGTGCTCGCGGGGGCCGTAAGCCAAAAGTTTGTGACCATAGCTTTGTTATAGTTTTATGCAATAAATACATAATTCTGAAAGTCAACGCCATGTCAAGCAGAATTTTTTGAAATTTCTCTTGGCACTACCAAATCGTTAGCTACACATCAAGAACTCAACAAGTTGCAGCAAATTTTGGTGAAGCAGATACTCGCCAAATTATTTTATTGCCACTGCAGCATCGGAGATGGCCGAGAAACGAAGTATTTGCTCATAAGCTGCTACGCCCTGTTATAGCTGAGACGCTTTGGGCGGTTATGGATCCGAAAGTCTCTTCAACGCTTTCGATATCTTACAGAGCTGATGCGTTGCATCTAGGCGATAGACGCTTCTAAGGAAGTGTTGAATCTACTGCTCATTAATGTGTGTCACACGTATTGTTTTCCCTACGTGAAATTCCATCTTGTTCAGATAGCAACTTGATATGATTAATTTGCGACAGTTTAACGTTTATGTCAAATGGAGCATTACATATGAAAGGTGATAAGGGATATGCAGTGTCCCAGGTGCACTGTAGTGTCTGAGGCATTACTCCTATCAGATTTTAAGATTTTGCTTGACCTCCCTGATCGGCAGACGTTGTCTATTCACCTTTCGTTTAAATATGTTGCCCCTTCGTGCCCCTTATCAAATTTCATCTTCCTGAGTCTTCTCTCTGTTATTCTTTGCAGTAACCCATGTAACTTACCTGTAGCAGTCTGTGTCGATAACTATAAACCTTAAAGGTCTACATTATTGTATTCCCCTTTACGTTGGTTTGTTCTCATTGTGAAAGCTTCTCTTCCTTTAGGGTCAGATATAAGAATGGCTTTATATGAACCTTCATACCTTTTGAAGATTTTTTAAACTTTGCATTAACTTTTTGTGACTTACGTTTAATCTTAACTAACACAAATTCACGTAAGTCGAACATAAACTGTCTCTTTTCTTCCTGATACCTCAATTTACTTTCCTCTGACTTGTTTTTATTCGCTGCAGTGCCACATTCATTATCTCATCTGTTGTGAGATTTTGACGTGGAGTAAAGTATTATGACTATGTTATTAAAGCTGTTGGCTGCTTACCTCCTAGCAGTTTCACTAGGGACATTCCTGTTGTTAAGAGTGGCAACTCATTTAGTACCTCTTTGAAGATTTTATGTGTCCATTCCAGCTGGAGTGTTTCTTCAAACAGCATGTTCAGCATAAACTATATAATTCTCTCCTAATTCTTAATGAGCGATTTGAGGTGCGGCGGTACTTCGAAATACAAATTGGTACTATGCACGTGTTCTCCAATGTTTCCTTCCATATTTGAGAATGTAATAGTGGTCCATTGTCACTCACAATGTGCATTGGTTTGCCTACTCTGTTCACTCTGTTCACGTAGCTCCTTCTAACCTTATTTGAAAGTGCTGTCCCAGAGTTAAGGGATACAATTTCAAAATTTTGGAGCAAATTTCTTAAAACTAAAAATTTACACTCATAACCTCTAGTGACTTCGTCAGTGGCCCATACCCATCTAGAATAGTAATATAGATGATTCCTTTTGGATACATATTTGACCCCCTAGTTTTTTGGCATTTTTCAAGTCCTTCTAATAATCGTTCCACTCTGTTCTCCATGTTGTTAAAGGCGTAAGATTCCTGAGCTTGTCACTACATTTCTGTTTCCAAACAGTCCGTAATTTAAGTTTAGTGTAAGATTAATTTGTCTATTTCCATTTCTGGCCAGCGAACCTTCCAGTTACTTGAACCACGACCTGTCCTCTAGCACAAGATGCCCTTTTTTCTTATTTTTCACTTCCTCCTTGTCCTTCCAGTGTCATTTCACCATTCTTAGTGTTTCACTGGCACTTTTCTCCCTATGATTGTTTTGACTTACGTTTTCTCGTACTTAACTCTTTTCATGTAGAGGATCTTCATTTCCCGGTGTTTCTTGTTATTTGCATTAGTTTCATTATAGCCCAGTGGTCATCTGAACAAGGCAACAACTATAATATTTTCGGCTCCATGGTATTTAAAACTCTTTGAAATCATATTCTTCAAGTACTAATACCCATCCTGGCAGATGGCTATGTGTTAGCTTGCAGTTTGACAAGAATGCCAGTGCCCTATGGTCTGTGTACATGTACGTTTTCCACACTACAAGAAAATATCTAAATTTTTTGAAAGCCCATAATATGCCCCAATCTGTCATCAATTAATACTGTTCTCATGTGTTTAGTATTTTCATAGAAAATCTGATGCTTTTCCTTTTGGCATCTATAACTTGGAACAAAATGGCTCCAGTTCCATATTCAGATGCATCTGTCGCTAATTAAAACCTGTGTGATAAATCAGCATGTGAAGAGGTGATGTTTTTCCCCTAGATCTCCCTTAATTTCCTGAAATTATTTCTTATATCAGTCCATGCCAAAAATGGATTTTTCTTACTTAATTCCAAAAATGCTTTAACATTAAGTACTCGATTTGTCGCAAATTTGCTATAAAGTCCACATAGGCCACAGAAACCTTTACTTGTTTTTTGCTCCTGGGTTCAGAAAACTCCCTATATCATACATCTTTACCAGTTTAAGTTTTATTCCTGATCCTGAAATAATGGGTCTGAGAAATTTGACTTCTTCTTTGCCATATTCTGACTTCTCAAAGTTTACTCCAACCCCCTCGTTTGTAAAATTCCCGAATCCTTATTCCAATATTTGATCGTGCTAGTTTCATCTTCTAGTGGCAACCAGTATGTCGTCTACATAGACAGTTATCTTTTCCAAGAATTCCTCACTTAACACTGTTTCTAGGATGCAAATAAACGCTACATTCGGTATCTTTGGGTCAAATCGTAATACCTTGAACTGGTATGCTCACACTTGTTATACGAAAACTGTGCATTACCTGCATTCCTCAGCTAGGGGGATTTGCCAAAAGCTCACAGTTAATTATCTTCATGTCACTGAACTTCTGAATCATTTCCTCTAGTATCTCTGGTCTACATACTAGTAGCACTCTAATTTTCGTAATGGTCTTTGCATCTAGTGTGATTCGCACTGATCCAACTTTCTTTGAAACCACTACAATGGGCTGCCATCACAACTTCAGTGACTCTCCAATTTATCATCCTTATTATTTCTTTAATCATTGACTCTCTTCTGGCAGTCAGGATGCGATGTATTTTCATTACGAAAAGCTCATATGGCACTGCTTCAAGTTTACACATATAGTTTCCCATTAACTCTGGTTCTGGTGCAAATACCTGATTGCATTTACATAAAACATTTTTAACATCATCACCTCTGTAGCACTTGACCCATCCAGTTTTTCCAGTCTTTGGAATGTCTTATTGTTAAACTCACCATGTATTTTGTTTAATTGGTGCAGTCCATAAGAAATGTTCTCTCACTATCATTAATTTAATCCCTGCTTTCCTGTATCCATGGGTTTCATTCCTTCTTAATCTTCTAATTATTTTGTCTCTGTCAACATTCATTGGATCAATGACAAAACTTATCCTTACTCGGACACTTATTAAACGGTTCATGTTGAGGATTACCCCTATACTTAAGTTTGGTGTCACCATTCCATTGACTATATATATTGTCCCAGTCATCAGAAAGTCCAATAGAATCTGTTTTACTTACTATAATCTTATCAGACAGGTTTTGTGCTATGGCACTCGCCTCTGAGCCTGAATTTGCTATAGCTATCACGTATAAATCACTCATCTGAATACTAATTCTGCATTGAAATGCTTCAGTGTTATGTTAAATATAGTGGAGCGTGCGGTACCTCTTCACATCTTAGTACATTATTCTGTCTGTTGCTTCTCCGTCTAATCCTACGCTTACCTTCTAGGTTCTGGCTGTTACCCACCAATGAGTCTAGTTGGTCCAGTGCCTCCACAATTGCGCTGACATTAGATTTTGAGATCCCAGTGAACTTCACCCGAATTGGTACAGGTAACTTAATCATTATTACCGACGTTACATGCCACTCTTTAAGCAGTTCGTCTAAATACAAATTCTTCTCAAGACAGACTGACTAGACCGAGCGAGGTGGCGCAGTGGTTAGCACACTGGACTCGCATTCGGGAGGACGACGGGTCAATCCCGTCTCCGGCCATCCTGATTTAGGTTTTCCGTGATTTCCCTAAATAGTTTCAGGCAAATGCCGGGATGGTTCCTTTGAAAGGGCACGGCCGATTTCCTTCCCAATCCTTCCCTAACCCGAGCTTGCGCTCCGTCTCTAATGACCTCGTTGTCGACGGGACGTTAAACACTAACAGCCAGCCACCACAGACTGACTAGATTACAATGAAATGAATACCCCTAATACATACAGGCGTTGATACAAGTCAACGGGGACAGTTGAAAATATGTACCCCGACAGGAACTCGAACCCGGGATCTCTTGCTTACATAGCAGACGCTGTATCCATCCGAGTCACCAAGGACACAGAAGACAGTGCGACTGCAGGGACTTATCTGTCCCACGCCTCCCGTGAGACCCACATTTCCACCTAATTGTCCCGCCCTATATTCATTGTGCCCCTGCCCATTATACTCATTACTCGCGGCTTTTTGCCTATTCCCATAAGAGTTCGAGCACTGATTGTGCATCCACACATCAGAAGATGGTCAAACGGCCGGTGAGCCTTAAGGCTTTTTGTAGCTTTTACATCCGCTACTATTAAAATTTCGACCTGCAAACAGGTCTCTCGTCACACAGATCTCAGCGCTGCTCGACAAGTATTGATTCATAAATGCTTTTATGGATTTATTGAATGTTTCGCATTGCGACCGATTTCACATTCGTCACGACAATGCCTCACCTTCTACTCTACTAATTACGCACACATTCTTCATTTTATTGTCCCACTGTCAGGAACTATTCTTCCATTGTTGTTTGCATGCCACTAGGTGGATGTTACTCCTACTAGAAAACTGTGAGACTTACACACACACAAGTACTGATCGTCAGACAAAACATTGTTCTCCTTTTCATCTTTCGACTTTTTGCTGCTCATACCACGCTTCAAGTCCCAGACTGCTGTTTTAACGCCATAATTAACATAAAAGACAAGAGCAACCACTGATACAAGTGCGCACTGTGGCCCCCGCTATCAGACTGACACTACCAGCTCTAACCTCGAGTTCCTACCGACATAATGGACCTCCTTCGTCGCTCGTTTTAGCCAGACCAGCCACGGACGTTTTCGATTACTGTATGTACTGGATGGATCCTCGTTTAGCCAGTGGGTGATGCCATGACATCAGGCCACGTCACCGAAGTTCCACGCTATAATTTTCACATCATTCCGACGCCATATCGTCTCTCTATGCAGACAGTAGGCTTTTCGCAGTATTACACAATCTTACGAAGTCTCAGATACCTGTTATATAAGAAAAATGTTACAAACAGACTGTCACAACTCTCCCTTCCTTAGTTTAAAATGACGGGCTAACCTTCAACTGTACGAGCCATGTGCTGCTTACCATAAAACTCTGCTGCTTAGAGAATTGTCCACAAAACGTAATACCCTCATTGCTTTCACAACAGTATTCAATACTGTACCACTTCGCAGCGTCACTTCTCCATACCTGTTAACAATTAGTTCATCGATTTTGAACGAATAGGACGAAGACAACAAAAACAATTCTGCAATGTATTTCAGAACATCTGCATCCGTGATAAGCGTAATAATAGGAGTGCATGATCGAGTGAGAGCAGAGAACTACCTGTTAGTTCTGGTCACTCGCTGCCATTCTGCATATCTTCCACTTGTTAAAACCTACCTACCCTTATATGGTGTCTAGTCGTCTGATGCTGCACTCCAATTAATGAGGCAAAGTTACTCTTACATTAATAAAAGCAACTCAGGAAGAGTTACCACACCTCTCTGGTAAAAACACACTATTATTGTCGAGTACCTACGTCCTCTAGTTAATATGATGTATGGCAGCAACTATACATACGCATAAGAATTCACAGAGCCTTTACTATAGCAACTAATTCCTATTGACAATAATCTTTACCCACTCCTTTCCTAGATCACAATATTACTGCTGTCACGTTGAACCCCGGGAATGAAACTCGAGGACAGCTCTGACTCTGCCTGGAGCTACCTCAACAAATATTCTCTAAGACGATAAACATATACACCCACAATTGTAACTAAAAGGCCACCAGCGACTATTTAACAGAACCGTGGCAAAACATACAAAAGGATAAGAAGTATACGCCGGCTTATCACCAGTCTAACAAGCATCATTATAATTACTATCAGCAAAGTGGGAGAGGACATAATAACGCGACTTAAGCCTTGTTTATCTGACCATAGAACATAGAAGGCTGTAAGTACTGTCACAATCAAAAATATACAAACTGCAGTCAAATGAAAAAGAGACGAATTGAAAAATTAAGTAAATCGTTTATTATTTAAATTGTAAACGCCGTAACTGTTACACTTATTCCACTGTGAGTCACGGTGGTCAATGCCGTCATAGAAAAATGACTGCAGTTGCCCACGGAACCAAGAGTGTAGGTGCACTTCTTCGTCTGAAGTAAATAGGTGGGAATGAATGCCTTTCTTCAAGGCTCTAAGAATATGGAAATCGCACAGGGAGAGACAGGCACTGAACAGAGAGTATTTAAGGACTTTCACGAAGAACTTCTGCAGCGCAGTCAACTCCAGGAAGGTCATGATGAGCTTTTCTTTGAGTGTAAGGGCTAGCATCTCGTCGAATTTCTGGAACACGGTACTACAATTGACGCAAGAAGGTACATGGATGTTGTTGTGGTCTTCAGTCCTAAGACTGGTTTGATGCAGCTCTCCATGATGCTCTATCTTGTGCAAGCCTCTTCATCTCCCAGTACCTACTGCAACCTACATCCTTCTGAATCTGCTTAGTGTATTCATCTCTTGGTCTCCCTCTACGATTTTTACCCTCCACGCTGCCCTCCAATACGAAATTGGTGACCCCTTGATGCGTCAGAACATGTCCTACCAACCGATCCCTTCTTGTGGCCAAGTTGTGCCACAAACTTCTCTTCTCCCCAATCCTATTCAATACTTCCTCATTAGTTATGTGATCTACCCATCTAATCTTCAGCATTCTTCTGTAGCACCACATTTCGAAAGCTTCTATTCTCTTCTTGTCCAAACTATTTATCGTCCATGTTTCACTTCCATACATGGCTACACTCCATACAAATACTTTCAGAAATGACTTCCTGACACTTAAATCAATACTCCATGTTAACAAATTTCTCTATTTCAGAAACGATTTCCTTGCCAATGACAGTCTACATTTTATATCCTCTCTACTTCGACCATCATCAGTTATTTTGCTCCCCAAATAGCAAAACTCCTTTACTACTTTAAGTGTCTCATTTCCTAATCTAATTCCCTCAGCATCACCCAACTTAATTCGACTACATTCAATTATCCTCGTTTTCCTTTGGTTGATGTTCATCTTATATCCTCCTTTCAAGACGCTATCCATTCCATTCAACTGCTCTTCCAAGTCCTCTGCTGTCTCTAACAAAATTACAATGTCATCGGCGAACCTCAAAGTTTTTATTTCTTATCCATGGACTTTATTACCTACTCCGAATTTTTCTTTAGTTTCCTTTACTGCTTGCTCAATATACAGATTGAATAACATCGGGGAGAGGCTACAACCCTGTCTCACTCCCTTCCCACAACTGCTTCTCTTTCATGTCCCTCGACTCTTATAACTGCCATCTGGTTTCTTTACAAATTGTAAATAGCCTTCCGCTTCCTATATTTTACCCCTGACACCTTCAGAATTTAAAAGAGAGTATTCCATTCAACATTGTCAAAAGCTTTCTCTAAGTCTACAAATGCTAGAAACGTAGGTTTGCCTTTCCTTAATTTTTCTTCTAAGATAAGTCGTAAGGTCAGTATTGCCTCACGTGCTCCAGTACTTCTACGGAATCCAAACTGATCTTCCCCGAGGTCGGCTTCTACCAGTTTTTCCATTCGTCTGTAAGGAATTCGTGTTAGTATTTTACAGCTGTGGCTTATTAAACTGATAGTTCGGTAATTTTCACATCTGTTAACTAACACCTGCCTTCTTTGGGATTGGAATTATTATATTCTTCTTGAAGTCTGAGGGTATTTCGCCTGTTTCATATGTCTTGCTCACCAGATGGTAGAGTTTTGTCAGGACTGGCTCTCCCAAGGCCATCAGTAGTTCTAATGGAATGTTGTCTACTCCCGTAGCTTTGTTGCGACTCAGGTCTTTCAGTGCTCTGTCAAACTCTTCACTCAGTATCATATCTCCCATTTCATCTTCACCTACATCCTCTTCCATTTCCATAATATTGTCCTCAAGTACATCACCCTTGTATACACCCTCTATATACTCCTTCCATCTTTCCGCTTTACCTTCTTTGCATAGAAATGGGTATCCATCTGAGTTCTTGATGTTCATACTAGTGGTTCTCTTAACTCCAAAGGTCTCTTTAATTTTCCTGTAGGCAGTATCTATTGTTGTGGTTGAGAGGAGAGCCAACACCGTGTTACTAGAGGAGGCCGAAAGGCACGCGATTTAGCTCACGCTGGCTGGCGTGAGGTCTGGAACAGGACAAGGAAATTAGAATTTAGAAACAACGGACGTAGCTGATGGAATACTTAACTTTAATCCATTAATGATGAACGTCGCTCTTGACGGTACGTAGTTCACAATGTCTATAGTAACTGATAATGGCGCCTTGCTAGGCCGTAGCAAATGACGTGGCTGATGGCTATGCTAAACTATCTTCTCGGCAAATGAGAACGTAAGTAGGCAGTGAACCATCGCTAGCAAAGTCGGCTGTACAACAAGGGCTAGTGCTAGGAAGTCTCTCTAGACCTGCCGTGTGGCGGCGCTCGGTTTGCAATCACTGATAGTGGCGACATGCGGGTCCGACGTATACTAACGAACAGCAGCCGATTTAAGGGCTACCACCTAGCAAGTGTGGTGTCTGGCGGTGACACCACATCTATCTTACCCCTAGTGAGATAAGCCTCTACATCCTTACATTTGTCCTCTAGCCACCCCTGCTTAGCCATTTTGCACTTCCTGTCGATCTCATTTTTGAGACCTTTGTATTCCTTTTTGCCTGCTTCATTTACTGCATTTTTATATTTTCTCCTTTCATCAATTAAATTCAATATTTCTTCTGTTACCCAAGGATTTCTACTAGCCCTTGTCTTTTTACCTACTTGATCCTCTGCTGCCTTCACTACTTCATCCCTCAAAGCTACCCGTTCTTCTTCTACTGTATTTCTTTTCCCCATTCCTGTCAATCGTTCCCTTATGCTCTCCCTGAAACTCTGTACAACCTCTGGTTCTTTCAGTTTATCCAGGTCCCATCTCCTTAAGTTCCCACCTTGGTACATGGATACTTTGCAAAAATTGAAGCATGCCATAAAGTCCAAGCGCTCAGAAATGTTGACGGATAGCATCATTTTTTGTTTCAGAATAATACTCGCCCACACCTTGCCAAAGTTTTTTGGACTACATCTGGAAAGCACTTACCCATCCACCATTCTGTCCTGATCACTTCTCGTGCGAATTACATATTTTTTGAGCCCTGAGGAACTTTGATTTTCTTCGGACGAAGAGGTACACTCCTGGGTGCAAACATGATTCTGTACACAAGCACAAATATTTTTCCATGAAGGCTTTGATCGTCTTGCTTCATAATGCAATAAATGTATTAACAGTTATGCTGATTTCTTTCGAAATAACAAACAGTTCACTTACTTTTTTCCACCTATCATATTTTCATTTGACTGCCCCTTATAACTTTGAAACAACAGTTAAACTCATTTCCTGTGTGATTATTCATATTTCGACTTTGCTAACATCATGTGAACTAACAAAAAGCTCACTACATCACTGAAGTAGAGCTGCCATCGGCTGCAGATCCATTTTCAGGCAACACCTCTCTAGTACTCTCTCGAACAAGAGACTTCGATCCATCTATAGGTATGCATGAATACACATGCCACAGCATCATTACCTGTATGTTCCAAATCGCCGCACACAAAAACAGTATTTTCCGGTGCTCATACTTCTATTGGTGATGAGGCCGTAGTGTCAAATGTTTTGGATAGCCCTTGGACTAGGGACCGTTTGTATACACAGCAGAAAGATCGTCTTAGTGTCACTATCCCACAGTACAGGGGCAAAGTAAGAATATTACAAACTTCCTCCTGCTTAGACAAATGGAGCAAACCCATTGGTCCATTTTGCATTTGATGTGTCCTACGATGGGCTTCATGGGACTTATTGAGGCACCTTTAGTTATTGGGCGGTTCCTTGGGAAACCCAAAAAAGAGTTTCTTACTATATTCCCGCCGTTATCAGCGGACCAATTCTCTGACGAGGATTCCAGTATGGCTATGAACAGAAATTGGCTGAAATTTTTAAGATATATTCCTAAGATCCCGATATCGACCATCATTGAAAATTTTCTTGATATCTTTATCATTTTTCCTGATACAGAGGCTCAGAGTTGCCCTACTCGTACACACAAAAATTAAAATGAATGATTGACGATGAGTATACACGTGATAAACCCGTGATTTAATTAAACTGACGGGTATACCCTTGAATGAATGAATGAATGAATGAATGATGCATATGCGTAAATTCATGGGCGGTTCCTTAAAGAACTCTCATAGTGTAACGTAGCAAGTTATTACGAGATGACATTTGTTGCAGTAAGACACTCAGTCATTTAGTACGGTGGCTGAACGATGGCTACTTTTTTTTTCGGTTCGCTCACAGCGCAACTGACGCTGCATGCCGCGAAAACTACATAGAGTAACATTCAGTCGGTACGAAAATTCATTCCCTCTACGAATCTAAATAATCTATATTAGTTATTATTCGATTTTGTTCAAATCTGGTAGACAGCCTTTTGTTATTAACAGAATGATGCTGTCAGAATTTCAGATTTTTATTTATTATAGTTCCGGAGACAATGAAAATTACCTAAAAGTACAAAAACCGACGCTTATGTTTAAAAACCCAGTTAGGAACAATAACAAATTGAATTTCATTATCATTTGAAGCCATTACAAAGTTATCATTGCATAAAATCAATTAATTCGATTTTTCTTTTCAAAGCTTTAGTTACTTTATATTACGTAACACAAAAATCGCTTAAAATATTATTTGCTTATAATTTTGCTGTGTGCGTTGCGACGGGGTGGTAAATAAGTTAGATAGTTTTCTCGTAATGCGCGAAAAACCAAACAATGCCCCAAGCTGTGGGCCACGTGGCCGCCCGGCGGCAGAGACATCACACCGACCGTTTATCGTCCATGTTTCACTTCCATACATGGCTACACTCCATACAAATACTTTCAGAAATGACTTCCTGACACTTAAATCAATACTCCATGTTAACAAATTTCTCTATTTCAGAAACGATTTCCTTGCCAATGACAGTCTACATTTTATATCCTCTCTACTTCGACCATCATCAGTTATTTTGCTCCCCAAATAGCAAAACTCCTTTACTACTTTAAGTGTCTCATTTCCTAATCTAATTCCCTCAGCATCACCCAACTTAATTCGACTACATTCAGTTATCCTCGTTTTCCTTTGGTTGATGTTCATCTTATATCCTCCTTTCAAGACGCTATCCATTCCATTCAACTGCTCTTCCAAGTCCTCTGCTGTCTCTGACAAAATTACAATGTCATCGGCGAACCTCAAAGTTTTTATTTCTTATCCATGGACTTTATTACCTACTCCGAATTTTTCTTTAGTTTCCATTACTGCTTGCTCAATATACAGATTGAATAACATCGGGGAGAGGCTACAACCCTGTCTCACTCCCTTCCCACAACTGCTTCTCTTTCATGTCCCTCGACTCTTATAACTGCCATCTGGTTTCTTTACAAATTGTAAATAGCCTTCCGCTTCCTATATTTTACCCCTGACACCTTCAGAATTTAAAAGAGAGTATTCCATTCAACATTGTCAAAAGCTTTCTCTAAGTCTACAAATGCTAGAAACGTAGGTTTGCCTTTCCTTAATTTTTCTTCTAAGATAAGTCGTAAGGTCAGTATTGCCTCACGTGCTCCAGTACTTCTACGGAATCCAAACTGATCTTCCCCGAGGTCGGCTTCTACCAGTTTTTCCATTCGTCTGTAAGGAATTCGTGTTAGTATTTTACAGCTGTGGCTTATTAAACTGATAGTTCGGTAATTTTCACATCTGTTAACTAACACCTGCCTTCTTTGGGATTGGAATTATTATATTCTTCTTGAAGTCTGAGGGTATTTCGCCTGTTTCA
The DNA here is from genome assembly GCF_023897955.1 of Schistocerca gregaria. Classification (NCBI taxonomy): domain Eukaryota; kingdom Metazoa; phylum Arthropoda; class Insecta; order Orthoptera; family Acrididae; genus Schistocerca; species Schistocerca gregaria. The sequence goes on from NC_064931.1 coordinate 843,052,198, forward strand.
TATGTCTTGCTCACCAGATGGTAGAGTTTTGTCAGGACTGGCTCTCCCAAGGCCATCAGTAGTTCTAATGGAATGTTGTCTACTCCCGTAGCTTTGTTGCGACTCAGGTCTTTCAGTGCTCTGTCAAACTCTTCACTCAGTATCATATCTCCCATTTCATCTTCACCTACATCCTCTTCCATTTCCATAATATTGTCCTCAAGTACATCACCCTTGTATACACCCTCTATATACTCCTTCCACCTTTCCGCTTTACCTTCTTTGCATAGAAATGGGTATCCATCTGAGTTCTTGATGTTCATACTAGTGGTTCTCTTAACTCCAAAGGTCTCTTTAATTTTCCTGTAGGCAGTATCTATTGTTGTGGTTGAGAGGAGAGCCAACACCGTGTTACTAGAGGAGGCCGAAAGGCACGCGATTTAGCTCACGCTGGCTGGCGTGAGGTCTGGAACAGGACAAGGAAATTAGAATTTAGAAACAACGGACGTAGCTGATGGAATACTTAACTTTAATCCATTAATGATGAACGTCGCTCTTGACGGTACGTAGTTCACAATGTCTATAGTAACTGATAATGGCGCCTTGCTAGGCCGTAGCAAATGACGTGGCTGATGGCTATGCTAAACTATCTTCTCGGCAAATGAGAACGTAAGTAGGCAGTGAACCATCGCTAGCAAAGTCGGCTGTACAACAAGGGCTAGTGCTAGGAAGTCTCTCTAGACCTGCCGTGTGGCGGCGCTCGGTTTGCAATCACTGATAGTGGCGACATGCGGGTCCGACGTATACTAACGAACAGCAGCCGATTTAAGGGCTACCACCTAGCAAGTGTGGTGTCTGGCGGTGACACCACATCTATCTTACCCCTAGTGAGATAAGCCTCTACATCCTTACATTTGTCCTCTAGCCACCCCTGCTTAGCCATTTTGCACTTCCTGTCGATCTCATTTTTGAGACCTTTGTATTCCTTTTTGCCTGCTTCATTTACTGCATTTTTATATTTTCTCCTTTCATCAATTAAATTCAATATTTCTTCTGTTACCCAAGGATTTCTACTAGCCCTTGTCTTTTTACCTACTTGATCCTCTGCTGCCTTCACTACTTCATCCCTCAAAGCTACCCGTTCTTCTTCTACTGTATTTCTTTTCCCCATTCCTGTCAATCGTTCCCTTATGCTCTCCCTGAAACTCTGTACAACCTCTGGTTCTTTCAGTTTATCCAGGTCCCATCTCCTTAAGTTCCCACCTTGGTACATGGATACTTTGCAAAAATTGAAGCATGCCATAAAGTCCAAGCGCTCAGAAATGTTGACGGATAGCATCATTTTTTGTTTCAGAATAATACTCGCCCACACCTTGCCAAAGTTTTTTGGACTACATCTGGAAAGCACTTACCCATCCACCATTCTGTCCTGATCACTTCTCGTGCGAATTACATATTTTTTGAGCCCTGAGGAACTTTGATTTTCTTCGGACGAAGAGGTACACTCCTGGGTGCAAACATGATTCTGTACACAAGCACAAATATTTTTCCATGAAGGCTTTGATCGTCTTGCTTCATAATGCAATAAATGTATTAACAGTTATGCTGATTTCTTTCGAAATAACAAACAGTTCACTTACTTTTTTCCACCTATCATATTTTCATTTGACTGCCCCTTATAACTTTGAAACAACAGTTAAACTCATTTCCTGTGTGATTATTCATATTTCGACTTTGCTAACATCATGTGAACTAACAAAAAGCTCACTACATCACTGAAGTAGAGCTGCCATCGGCTGCAGATCCATTTTCAGGCAACACCCCTCTAGTACTCTCTCGAACAAGAGACTTCGATCCATCTATAGGTATGCATGAATATACATGCCACAGCATCATTACCTGTATGTCCCAAATCGCCGCACACAAAAACAGTATTTTCCGGTGCTCATACTTCTATTGGTGATGAGGCCGTAGTGTCAAATGTTTTGGATAGCCCTTGGACTAGGGACCGTTTGTATACACAGCAGAAAGATAGTCTTAGTGTCACTATCCCACAGTACAGGGGCTAAGTACGAATATTACAAACTTCCTCCTGCTTAGACAAATGGAGCAAACCGATTGGTCCTTTTTGCATTTGATGTGTCTTACGATGGGCTTCATGGGACTTATTGAGGCACCTTTAGTTCGTGGGCGGTTCCTTGGGAAACCCAAAAAAGAGTTTCTTACTATATTTCCGCCGTTATCAGCGGACCAATTCTCAGACGAGGATTCCAGTATGCCTATGAACAGAAATTGGCTGAAATTTTTAAGATATATTCCTAAGATCCCGATATCGACCATCATTGAAAATTTTCTTGATATCTTTATCATTTTCCCTGATACAGAGGTTCAGAGTTGCCCTACTCGTACACATAAAAATTAAAATGAATGATTGACGATGAGTATACACGTGATAAACCCGTGATTTAACTAAACTGACGGGTATACCCTTGAATGAATGAATGAATGAATGAATGATGCATATGCGTAAATTCATGGGCGGTTCCTTAAAGAACTCTCATAGTGTAACGTAGCAAGTTATTACGAGATGACATTTTTTGCAGTAAGACACTCAGTCATTTAGTACGGTGGCTGAACGATGGCTACTTTTTTTTCGGTTTGCTCACAGCGCAACTGACGCTGCATGCCGCGAAAACTACATAGAGTAACATTCAGTCGGTACGAAAATTCATTCCCTCTACGAATCTAAAGAATCTATATTAGTTATTATTAGATTTTGTTCAAATCTGGTACACAGCCTTTTGTTATTAACAGAATGATGCTGTCAGAATTTCAGATTTTTATTTATTATAGTTCCAGAGACAATGAAAATTACCTAAAAGTACAAAAACCGACGCTTATGTTTAAAAACCCAGTTAGGAACAATAACAAATTGAGTTTCATTATCATTTGAAGCCATTACAAAGTTATCATTGCATAAAATCAATTAATTAGATTTTTCTTTTCAAAGCTTTAGTTACTTTACATTACGTAACACAAAAATCGCTTAAATTATTATTTGCTTATAATTTTGCTGTGTGCGTTGCGACGGGGTGGTAAATAAGTTAGATAGTTTTCTCGTAATGCGCGAAAAACCAAACAATGCCCCAAGCTGTGGGCCACGTGGCCGCCCGGCGGCAGAGACATCACACCGACCGTTGAAAATCCCGCACCACGCGCTTCCATGTAGCGTGCCCGCTCTCCACTAGACCTATTCACCTAGTAACGGGGGTTTGTACCGTCATGAATGAGAATGATTGAGAGAAAGCTGCCTTGTACTGCCTAGCGCGTATCTAATACTACAGAGTGAAGGGACGTCGGAAGGAAGGAATATCGAGGTAGGTGGACTTTCGATAATTCAGAGAGGGAACGAAGACGACCGACCCGGCTGCGCCGCAACTGGTGCATTTAGCGTTCGGGAATGTGATGTTCAAGTGACTGTGAACTTTAAAAGCAACAGTGCAGCTAACCCGATATAGGAAAGACCAACACATGCATAAACAGACTTTGATCAGAAAGGACAGCAATAACAAAGTGGATGATTTAGCGGCTAAAACAACCGGTGGAGATGGCGGCTGACGACGTCGGCAACAGTTGACCATCGCGTGACAGCGATAAAAAGCAGCCTGGAATCTGCGGAAGTTGGCAGCAGTGAACCGAATGTGGACCCAGAAACTACATCTCCAGGGGCAGAGCTTGGCGAACGGACCCGCTATAACATCTCGCTCGCCATGCTGACAACGATCGAGAAAAACCAAGTTGTATTCTACTTCGTTTGGTGTGTGTGTGTGTGTGTGTGTGTGTGTGTGTGTGTGTGCAAAGAAACTTGTGAACATCGCAGAAAATAATAACCATGCTATAGTAGACGAGAATGTAGGGGTAAATTTGGGTCAAGTAATATATGCAGATGATGCAGTGACTGGTGAATTTAGTTTTGATACATCGCAAGCAAATGATAGTGCCTTGCCAGATACAATGTATGCTAATTATGGGACAGATAATGGACAGAACACGTTGGAAACCGAGGTGAAGTTTACTCCGTTTCGTGTTCGAAGGCTGAAAAGGGAATCGAAGGTTAAAAACTCCATACCTATTCCTATTCGGGAGGCAAAAAGTGAAGCAGCACCTGAGGTTAATGTTAAGTTTATACCTGTTACTGTTGCAGAAATAAAGCAGGAACCATTGTCAGTTGTTTGTGAGCAGGAAGATAGTTTTTCAGAAATCTTAGCGAATATTTTGAAACATGTGAAGGAAATTGGTTCTGATATTGACACTAACATGAATGGGTTGCAGTCTGAAGTTAATCAAGGGTTTACTAACATGTCTGTAGAAATGGAATCCAGAATAGAAAACAAAATTTCTGAATTAAGAGGTTCATGGAAAAATGATATGACTGTATTTAGTGACAGTCTAAAAAGTGAGATTAGTAAAGTAAAACAAGCATGTAATAATGCTGTTGTAATTGAAAAAAAATGAATTGACATCTCAGACTAAGCAATTTGCTGATGACAGCAAACAATGGAAGGAACAAGTAAATACAAATTTAAATAAAATCCAAGAACAAGTAAATAATGTGGGAAAACAATGGCCGGCCGGTGTGGCCAAACGGTTCTAGGCGCTTCAGTCTGGAACCGCGCGACCGCTAAGTTGCAGGTTCGAATCCTGCCTCGGGCATGGATGTGTGTGATGTCCTTAGGTTAGGTAGATTTAAGTAGTTCTTAGTTCTAGGGGACTGTTGACCTCAGATGTTAAGTCCCATAGTGCTCAGAGCCATTTGAACCAATTTTTGGGAAACCATGTGAGGATAGTCACATTTGGTGTGCAAGTGGCTGCTAAAGTTACTAACCTGGAAACTAACAATTCAATTTAGTACCGTTGTAGATGAACAACTGCGTAACAATGATGGGAGACTAAAAAGAGTAGAACAAAGTGTTACTAACAATAGTGGATATGTAACATCTAATGCTGTGGTAGAATCTTCAGAAATTAATATGTCAAAAATCCACCTCAGTTGCGAAATGTTACTGGTCTTTACCCAGGTTTTAGAGTAATCTAGCCTTCTTCAGAAGCATAAAATAAACTAATACATGCCAGAATAAGGCACGGTCAAACATAAAATGCTAAATTATCGTGGTACCATGGCAAGCTGCGTTACTTAGCTGAGGAAGAGCCCCGGCCCCACGTCTTGGAAAGCGGTCGGTTAGCCACGGACACATTTTTGGAACTGACTGTGGTACGCGGATATGCACCGAGCAAGACGGCGGATCACGCGAATGCGCGCACGGAAAGTCAAAGGTGCCTGCCATTGGCTGTCTTTATGTTATGTACTGGGAAATTACCTATAATGTTAAACCGTAAATTTGTGAGAGAACAAGGCACTAAGTAGATAGAATCCCGATGGGCGTTAACTGTAAACCGAGACCTTATTAACTGATAAGAAATTTACTTAGACGTTCAGTTCAGCTTGTACGAGTAAAAACCACATATGATCATCGCTATGTTGTATGGTTACGCAGGATCTCATGCGGGGGATGAACAAGGTTATATGTCCATAACGCGAGAACTTCTCAGGGTTAGGAGAAGGTGGAAATAAAGTAGTTTCCATTATACATGGAGTAATACGTCAATCTGTTAACGCGAAATTTGAGTAATGTTGTTATGTTATGGCACTACAGTACTAAACATTTATGATTGACTGGGTGTGTAAAGCTTAGGGTATCATTTATGACTTTATGCACAGATGGTTGACGTTGTGTTTTAGGAAACCTGTAATAACTTAACCAAACATACACTAACTATAAATATAATAAGTACGACCTTCTACTATATGTAGTCACAAGAGTGACGTGGAACAAAACTCTTAAGGGAAAAGGTTAATTATTAGTTATGCAAAAACAGACATAATGTGTTATGGGATAACAGCAATCAGTGATTTTATAATGTTACTTAAAATCCGTCTTGATTGACAATTTTTTTATTCATATGACCGGTTTCGGTTCATTCAGAACCATCCTCAGATCTGATATTTCAGTTATAGGAGTAACCCGTCCAAATCCAGCATCTTTCACATGCTACGTCACATCTCTGCTACGTCACATGTGGATTTGGACGGGTTACTCCTGTAACTGAAATATCAGATCTGAAGATGGTTCTGAATGCACCGAAACCGGTCATATGATTAAAAAAAATTGCAATCAAGACGGAGTTTAAGTAACATTAATTATTAGTTAGTAGTGGGTTCAAGACCCCTATGCATTTAAATAGGTTATGCCACCCTCATTGTCGAAATACACACTCTAGTGGATCAAATATTACCTATTTAGGATATTGCCTATAAGGCTATTAACTATTTACGATGAGGATTATTGTGAGCGTGGTGGAATCACTACATAGACTACCAAGAAATAAGGACCTAATATTTAAAATAGGGTGTATCAGGACGTGCAATGCCATTGCCAATACACTTATATACTATTGACCGACAAAGGTCAAGCTAATAATATGAACATGAGTTGTATTCTTCCCTTTGGAACGGGAAAATTTCGCAACTGAGGCGGATTTTTGACATATTAATTTATCACAGTTGCTGAAAGGACTGCAACATGTTACAAATTCTTCAGATGTTGCGTATGTGACACATCGGCAGTGAGTGCGATTCGATCCAAGTAAAAATGCACATCCTAAAGAATGTTTGGGTGATTTTGGGGACGCCTTGCCTAAATCATGGAATGATAAACAAAAAGTTGGTTTCATTACATCAAATCTGATGAGGGTAGCTATAGTTTGGGGAAACTGGGCAGTGTATAAATATGACAAGATAGATGATTTTAAACAGGCATTTTTGAGGAATTCTGGGCAAATGAAAACATATGGAAATTTTAAACAAACTCTTGTCAGGTGAAAAATATGATCCAAAGAAAGAAATTATTAAAAGGTTTGTACGGAAATTGGTCACAACTTTGTCTTATATGAGCTGTAAAGTGGAGATGAGCTCTAAACTGGAGACAGAACAGATCAGTATGGGGATACAGAATAAGTTGCCTTTGTACTGACGTAATAAAATAATCTCGGCACCTAGCGATGATACTGATAAATTTATTCATTATCTTGAGAGGGTAGAAAATATTTTAAAAGAGGAGGAAAATGCTAGAAGGAATTATGAGCCCCTTGTTAGGCAAAATGAAAACAGAGCTGAGGTACATATAAATAGAATAGAATTGCAAAGATCTAGTAATTACAGAGGCAGATACCGAGGGGTGAGGGTGTCCTGTTGGAAGTAGGTACAATAACAGAGACCGAAACATTGAATATAGACAGCAGCAATCAGCTGACAGGCGGAGTGGCTCAGACTGCCAGCCAAAAGGAATATCAGTGGCAATTACCACATAGGAAAGGGGAAAACTAATGGCAGTCTGTAATGGTGCTAGCGTTTGCAAGCTGCTGCACCGAAGTTTAAATCCGCTAGCAAAACCTTTTGTATGGCAGCCACCAGCTGAACATTTTGGTGGTGGTATCGTAGAGACAGATTCTGGTACCGAGCGCTCAGGTTTCGAATCTGCACCAGACGGCATGAATTCGACGAGCACTAGAGGTCGCTGCTGTAGTTGTACCCTAAGCCTTGGCTGTGAGCGCTCCTGGCTCCGACTGTAAAAGGCCGTGTCCTACATGAGCGTCAGAAGCGAGCGACAGCGAGCGACTTCTGGATACGCGACACTCCAGCGACAAGCAGCAGCATCGGGTGAAAAGTTTGGGTGTCCTGCGTACGAGCGACCGTGTCGCGCTACAACATGGCTGCTTAGAGCCAACCAGCTGTTTGTATAATACGGCGTCCCTAACGTGTAGAATACTGTAGCTGTAGAGTAAGGCTACAGAATTAGTTTTACTTAAGAAAATAAAGGGAAAAGGAATGCTGTACAAGAATTTACAAACGGAGGAATCTCCATTGAGAATTTCATAAATATCATCAACTACAAAGACCACCAGACAAATTCTTCGAATACACATGAATGAGAAGAGGAGCATTCATCTGTCTCACCAATAAATTAAATACGAATTTTTTTACATCATCAAGAACTTTTAAAAGCCAATAAATGCAGAGGAATGACTACTACATGACTAACTACGCTAAATACAAACGTAAGTATAAAGACTGATACGACTGAATAAAAGCCAGCTGAGCTGTAGGGGTAGCGTATACAGTTCGTAATTACGCGTAAGAAAAAAGTCGTGGGTTCGATTCCACACCGCTCTTACATTTTTACTGACTCGACTATAATTCTACATACAACGTTTTATGTATACAGTTTACACTGCATCGTTAAGTATTTTTTTAACTTCTTGCCAAAGAACTTGATCTTCACACCTATCCCAGCATATTACACACATTTAATTCCTAATAAATTACAATGAACCATGAAATTTTACAGATATTTGTTGTTGCGAATAGTCAATGTTAAGGCCAAGCCTTTCAATTACCCTAAATAGTGTGTAAAACCAAAGCTTACAACACTTTTTAAAATAAAGTCAAATGTTTTTCTAATGATTAGTCTAAAAGTATGAAATAAAAAATATTGGGGAAACATTTGGTGCACCTCATTTTCTGTTCATGATTTCGAGCATCATTAAAAGGCACATAGAACGTTTCTCCGACCGACTTATTTCTTTTACACAAATCATTTCATAAAATATTTGACTGATTTCTTTCATTTTTTTTAATTTCAGGTTTTATTCAGAAAGCTTCATCTTACTGACTCCTCATTTGCCTTCTTAACGTACTTGAGTTGAAAAAAGCCTTTTTGACATTTAAATACCGCACCAATGTATCTTTTTATGTGCAAAGTAGCTAGGTCTCGAACAGATGAATTTTTTACACTTCATTTACATTGCTTGGCAGCAGCTTTTCGTGAAATATTTCAATTTTTCCTCAGCTTATTAATCAAGTTTTCGTTAATTACCGTGATTACTTTCCAGCATTTAAATATTTTCATGCCAAACTAGACCTCATGCTGGTCACTTTGATACCTTGATTACCTGTTTCTTCCCCTTTGTTTGGCTTAGAAAATTCGGACAAAACCTTATGGTGTAATTTGTAGGGCTTCTTGTTTCCACTCTGCTCAAGTGTTTAAAAATACGTATCGAGTCTTAATCATATGATAAAATAGTCCTTTCTGCAAGCTGTCATTTCCGAAATTCTTCTTTTCGATACCTTCAAATCTTTTATGAGATACGACGGTTTTTACGAGCACTTGATTCCCGAAGCGCAGTAAAGGTTTGGACGCGCCGCGAGAGACCCGTCCGCGGATATAACAACCAATGTCTCAAGAATGAAAAGAGATATCATTCCGGTCTCAACTTATAATACAATTTAGATATACTGGTTACAAAATGGTTCAAATGGCTCTGAGCACTATGGGACTTAACATCGGTGGTCATCAGTCCCCTAGAACTTAGAACTACTTAAACCTAACTAACCTAAGGACATCACACACATCCATGCCCTAGGCAGGATTCGAACCTGCGACCGTAGTGGTCACGCGGTTCCAGACTGGAGCGCCTAGAACCGCACGGCCACACTGGCCGGCTATTGGTTACATGTCATATGCAATATTGTATGGCCTTAAATGAACTATACAGAAAGTCTATACAATGTGATTTTACCTCAGCAAAATCTTAAAAATTTCTTGCAGTCATGTACTCAATTTCGTGCAGCACAGTAACTATGACGAATAAATTCAGACGTTTACTGTTTAAAGATATCAATTTACAAGTTGCACAAGAATCAAATTTTTTCACTAAATAGTTTTCTTAAGATCGGATGTTATGTAATTCATAGCTGCCGTCACATCCGCTTCACTGCTTTGCCGAGAGGACACGTGGCTGTCGCTCTCTGTCGCACATGTTGGAGAGACAAGATTCAAACACGTTTGAATTCAAACGCCGCCAGATGCAATGGGAGACAGGCAGCGACACAGATGTTGCTCAAGTAAGACACTTCTGTAACTGCACCTGCGGTTTTGTTTTGTCGACTGAAGCTGTCGGTAGATTGAGTCACTAACGCAGGACATGGCCTAATGCGAGGGCGCCACTGTTGAGCATGTGGTCTCAGCGACCAATAGCGACATACACTGTCGTGTATTTAGGCGGCTGCATCTCACTCAGTGAGGCAGTCTGGTATTCGCGTTGATTCTGTTGACATCTCACTTACAGATATCGTGTTTATGTTGCGTGTGCTTACTTCCCGTTTACGAGTGGGTATTGTTTTGATTTCGGGAGGTTGTCTCTTGTGGCCCCGTTGCTTAATACTTTGTTGTTGATCTTGGTGTCATGCAAAGTTGTCTGTCATCGTGCTTGTCCTTCTATTCCTGTTTGTCCGTCTTGTTTGTTCATGGGCCACTCCCGTTGGTCCCACCGGGTTTTCGTTAGCTGCAACCCCGCAACAGTCCCTGTCACGGTTACAACATTTTGATGATGAGGTAAATAGTAGTAGTTGTGAAACATCACATTAAAAAAATTATACACGACTGTGCTTAAACTGACACACAATATTTTTAGCGCAACACAATCTGACTTTCAATAATCGCTACAAAGAATGGCCCTGACTAACATTAACCTATACGTTTCACAAATCACTTACCTCACAAAAATCTTGGTTACTCGAACTACTGCAATACAGCGCGCACCACGACTGCCAGCTAACTAAAAGATTCAAACTACGGAAGTCACTAACTACTGATAGGGATAGTTAGCAAATGAAAGATTTTAATATAGAACAAAAAATGTATTTACCTTAATAGTCATAATATATATGGCAGTTAATGACATCCAGTTTTAAAAAGTTCAAAACTCCGCCATCTCTCTCCCCACATCAACCACTGCTGGCGGCACACCTCCAACTGCGCAACGCTACGCGCTGTTAGCATCCAGCTGCCGCTGCCCAACACTACAATGGCAGACAACAATGCAAACCAGCCACAGACTGCACGTGGCACAGCCAGTGATTTTTATACAGAGCGCTACGTGGAGGCGGCTTTACCAATAAAAAAACCTAATCAACCTACTTACATAGCCTCCATGCTCCCCACAAAACATTTTTACAAATTGTTTTGGGCAGTGGCCAATAATGATTTGATAAATTTTTTCATAATTACTATAATAAAGATATCAAATGCACACACTTATTGATACAATGTTGGTCAGAAGCTAAAATTTTCTCACAGTCCATAAAGACAGTCCTGATCATTCATCAAAGTAAAATTGCAGTGTTATTCTCAAAGTCTGAGTAGTAAAATAAAATGCACATGGAAGTAGTGGATTTCCATGCAGTCTTGAAGTAGTGTTGTCCTTCCAACAGACATACAGTGCTGACTCTTGACATGCAGACAGGTAATGGGCCACAACAGAGCAAACCCACAGCAGAGTCAGTCGAAGTTTTAAAGAATATTGGTAGGTAGGTCGTCACAGAGTAGACCCATTGTAGTCCTGGTAGAGATTACGGTATTGGTGGGCCACCAGAGGTGCAGACCCACTGCAGTCCTTGTAGAAATAATGGTATTGGTGGGTCATCAAAGGTGTAGACCCACTGTAGTCCTTGTAGAGATGGCCAACAGCCATCTGTTACGAATGTGCAGGTGCACAATCACCCTCAAAGAGTCTTGCAAAGAATATAGCAAGTCCATAACCACCACTTGTGCACTCAGAAAAATTGTTTTTGAAATGTCCTTAGAACCAGCAATGCTGTTATCCAGTCCCTTACTGAGTTATTAACACCCGTGCAAACACTATCAGTCCCTACTTCTCACATATTGTCCATATACTATGACCAACAGAAACGTGTGCAGTGAAATGTAATTTACAAGTTACTTAATTTGATGAACTGGTGTCAATTACAATTTATAACATAAGAATGCAATAACAAAGGTACAAAATATATCATTAAAGAACATAATAGTACAGATAACATTTGCAGTAATACAGGCTTTACAAAAGAATCGAAATAACAAATACATCAGTGTTACAGGAATTATGACATAAGTACATACATAAAAGATCAGAATAACTATTGAAACATCAACTTCACACATGAGCATTAAAACAAAACACAATAAATAATGCCTTAACATATTTACAAAGAAAATAACATAGTATTTGAAAAATTCTACAACATAAATCTTATTAGCTAAACACATAAAGACAGGAAAAAGACAAATACACAAGGGTACATAAACACATAGAGGGATAATACGAAAGGAAAGGACAGGGTTTGTTTTACTGCAGTATTTTGCATAGAGATCTCCCTTAATTCATCATTATTCCCAAAAAGTCCTATCTAAACCTGCTTTCTGTATTCTGTTCACATCCTCTTTCAAAAATAGTTTTTCTCCATTGTACACTACTTTTTTGGCCAAACCATTTCCTTATAGCTTCTCAATGCTTTTCTTCCAATTCATCATAGTTAGTTTCTTATATAGTCTACCCCCTCTTAAGCTAACTTAAACCTACTGAGCTCAGATGCTAAACTAAGGGACGAGGCAATGCAGCAGCACAAAACAATTAATACAAATAGCAATGATAAAAAAAATGGAAATTGGCAAAAAAAGGTAGCAATATTACAACTAATATAAGGCAATGCGCAGCAAACAAGAAAAATAAATCAGTAATAAAACTGGCTTAACCTAGTAATACAAAATGACATTCAGTAGCACTATGAATGGCAAACAGCCGCAGCAAATGCTATAACTTATACCTAAACATGACAAACCTCAAGCAGATAAAATAGTACACTAATGACAACAACACAGATAAGGGAAATGTATATTCACATCTTAATGTCTATGTAATTAAAATGGTGCACCACTACTTATTCAATGAAATAAATTACCAAGTACTTGAAAAGAAACTTATGTATGCAGTTCCTGTGAAGGGCAATGTCTTTTTGTGCTCCCTCATTTTTTTGGAAGTATATCACGAAGTTATTCTTTACTGGGTCTGTAGGCATAAAATATTTATATTAGTACATCTATAAAATTTTACTTTAACCAATGCTGCAGTGCAGATAGAAACTAGATATTAAACAAAATGAGCACCACTACTGCCAGCTAACTAAAAGATTCAAACTACGGAAGTCACTAACTACTGATAGGGATAGTTAGCAAATGAAAGATTTTAATATAGAACAAAAAATGTATTTACCTTAATAGTCATAATATATATGGCAGTTAATGACATCCAGTCTTAAAAAGTTCAAAACTCCGCCATCTCTCTCCCCACATCCACCACTGCTGGCGGCTCACCTCCAACTGCGCAACGCTACGCGCTGTTAGCATCCAGCTGCCGCTGCCCAACACTACAATGGCAGACAACAATGCAAGCCAGCCACAGACTGCACGCGGCACAGCCAGTGATTTTTATACAGAGCGCTACGTGAAGGCGGCGTTACCAATAAAAAAAACCTAATCAACCTACTTACAGTTGTTAGCATGGAGGCTAAGTTGGTCTGTCTTCTGGGGCAACAGCAGCAGCTCATGCAGCAGCAACAGCTCCAGTTAGACATCTTTCAACAGTCGCTGTCGTTGCTAACGGACAAGGGTGATGCCTTGGATGCATTACCACAACAGCTTACAAGTCCTTGGGTTTCCGTTGCTTTCCCATGTCCGCCGTCGTTCCCACTATTTAATGACGCTAAAGAAGACTGGGAAACATACTTGCATCAGCTGAAACAACATTTCACGGCTTTTCAAGTCACGGATGATCCCTTGCAGCGATCATTGTTTTTGTCTTGTGCCTCCGCAGACACATTCTTTTTCTCCGCAAGTTGGCCCCTTTGTCTGATCATGTGGTTGCCATTTGCTGAAAAAATATTATTCAAAGCGCTACCATGTGGTCACCTCTCGGCTGGAGTTCCATCAGTGCCATAAACAGCCTGGTCAATTATATCGTTCCTGGGTCACGGACTTGCAGGCTCTCAGCTGTCAATGTGGTTTTATATGCACCAATCAGCAGTGTAAGGCTTCGTATGCGGACTCCCTGATCCAGGATGTGGTAGTTCAGCTGACTCCCGATACTGAGGTCCGCACTGCGGCGTTGAAACTCGATAATTCTTCATTGGAAGAGATTCTCCGCATTGCCCACTCATTTCAAATTGCTCAGGTGGCTAATGAGCGTCTCATGGCGCGGCAACAAGCGGCGGCTATCGATGCGTCCCTGAGGGTTCTGCCCTCGTGATGCAGACATTGCCCAGCCAACAGAAGCCAGCGCCGTTGGGACTCCTCTTTATCCGACGTCTCTTTGGCATTGGAGCCTCCGGTCGCCCCTCATCGCAGGTCTTGCACCCCACTTCCATCTTGCCCACAGTGCTTTACCGCCCACTTTCGCGCTGATTGCCCCACCGCTGGAAAACGTGCGTGCTGTGTGGGAAGAAGGGCCACAGCTGATCTGTTTGTCATAGCCGCTCCACTCGCTCCCACCCTGCCACTACTGGGCCTCAGGATACAGTACATGCTCTGCAATTGGTTACCCCACTGGAGGATCCATCAGCACAGAAGCTCTTCCTCACACTTCATCTTGTTTCTGAGGATATCAGTTTTGAAGTCGACACTGGGGCCACTGTCTCCCTGATTAATATTGTGAAATATACCCGCCTGGGTTCCCTGCATTGTCACCTCCCTCGACGGTTATTCCCCTTCATGGGCAGTTCATCGTCCAGGCGACATACAAACATGTTCCCTCGCTCCTTACCCTATTTGTCGCCGACCATCCATTGGCTTCCATATTTCTGGCCTGGATGCATTTCAACTGTTTGGCTTTTCCATTTCTGATGAAGTTAAGAGCGTTTCCACGGCGGTTCCTTTTCAGGATTTGGACGATCTGTGCTCGGCTTTTCCATCATTGTTTGCAGCGGATCCCGGATGTGCTTCACATGTTCAGACGCACATCACACTTTGGCCGGATGTGCAGCCTCACTTTTTCTGAGCCTGAACCATTCTGGTGGCCTTATAGCCAGCAGTCAAACAGGCACTTGATCGGCTCCAGGCTGCTGGCGTTTTACAGCCTGTGACATGCAGAGCTTTGGTGTTACCATTGGTCGTCATATGGAAACCCAATGGGTCCCTTCGGCTGTGTGGGGACTTTGGCACTAGTGTTAATACTCAGTCCTTATTAGACACTTACCCCATTCCCCAATATCAAGACCTTCTCGCCAAGCTTGCAGGGGGTGAGTACTTTTGTAAGACCGACCTGGCAGAGGCATACCACTAGTTACCCTTGGATGCCGATTCCCAGAATATCATGGTTATCAACAAGCCTTTCGGATTGTACAAGTGGAAGCGCCTTCTATTTGCTGTCTCTTATGAGCTGGCAATTTTGCAGCGATTCCTGGAGCAGCTTACAAAGCATATCCCAGCCTGCGTGTATTATCTGGATGACATCTTGGTCACTGGGTCTTCCCACCAGGAACATTTGCACAACCTAGGCGCCTTATTTCACGCACTGCATTCTGCAGGTTTATGCTGTCGGATGGATAAGTGTTGCTTTTTTCAACCAGAAGTGAAATACTTAGGCTACTGGCTTAGCAAAAATGGCACTCACTCTCCAGATCGCTATGTCGTGGCCATTGAGGCCATTCCTCGTCCCAAGGACCTATGTGAACTCCAGGTGTTTTTGGGCAAGGTTGCTTATTACTTAAGGTTCTTAACGTAAGCTGCATCCACTGCTCAACCACTCAATCACTTGCGTCGCAAAGGGGTGATTTTTAATTGGACTCCTGCCTGTGACCAGGATTTTCTCCATTTAATGACGATGCTGAAGTCCCCCCTTGCCTTACTCCTTTCTCTCCAGACTGCCCCTTGGTTGTGGCGGCTGATGCATCGGCATATGGCATTGGGGCAGTCCTTGCACATCAGAACACTGATGGCTCAGAACAGCCCATCGCCTATGCATCTAAGACGTTAACTCCACCACAATGGAACTACTGCCAGATTGAAAAGGAGGCCCTGCCAATAGTGTTTGCCGTCCCAAAATGTCACATCTATCTCTTTGGGGCCCATTTCACCCTCCATAAACCCTTAGATATGCTTTTCGGGCCCCACTCTCGCCTTCCAGAGTGGTCAGCTCAGCGTCTACAGCAATGGGCATTATATTTGTGGAATTACACTTACACCAGCCGGTATAAGCCCACCATTCTCAAAGCAGGCCCTGATCCTGCGTTTGACCAACAGGAGGTTCTCTGCTTTCACATTGATTCCACCTGCCAGGATGCGCTGGATGGGCTGCCTCTTATGACTGCTCACATTTCCTTAGCTACATGCTGAGACCGTATCTTGCGGCAGGTTCTCCGCTACATGGTCCATGGTTGGCCCTCCTGTATTACTCGTCGAATACCGACCGACTTCAGCACCTGGCACCACCTGCCCCACAGGCTCTCTGTGGTCTACGATGTCCTTCTGTTGGCCATGGAGTCGGATGCCCATCGGGTGGTCATCCCTCCGGATTTTCGCCATCACATGCTCAGTTTGTAACACTGGGGGCACTGGGGTATGTCCCGCACGAATGTTTTGGATCGCTGGCACATGTATTGGCCTGGCATCAATGGCGATATTAACAGCCCACCCTAAATCCCCATATGTCGTCCACATGGCATCCACCACCACAGAGGCCACACTCATGGCTCTGGCCCAGGTTCTGCCATCGAGAGCCTGTGTCCGATAATGCTCCCCAATTGACGGCATCCTCCTTCCACAACTTCTGTCAGGCCCACCTTTCCACCCTTCCTCCAATGGCTCAGAGGAGAGGCTTGTCCGCGCATTTAAACAACAACTGACAAAGGCGATCAAAACATCTCCAATCATGTTGGCCGTCACCCTGTTCTTGAGTACTTATCCCACCACGCCAATTGACGGGGCGACAGCTGTGGACCCTGCTCCATTTGCTGATGCCGTCACCCTCCCACCCCTGCTCCCAGTCCTCTCAGCATTACGCCCCCGGCGTGGCTGTGTGGGCCCGCGTGTTCAGGAGCAAGGCGGGTTGGACGCCCGCCAAGGTCGTCGCGGCCCCTGAGCAGCATGTGACGTCAGTGCAGACGTCGAAAGGGTTGGAGCACCGCCATAATAACCAGCTCCGACCGTGTATCCCCGCTGGCTCCCACCGCTGCTTCCTCCTACACTACGCCCTTCAGGTACAGACGTGGTCCTCGATTCGCCACCACTACCCCCTGTTGCTGCCTCCCCGCGAGCCTGCCGCCAACCCTCCCCAGCCCCAGGTGGATTGGAGGCTCCCTCTGATGCCCTGACCTCTGGGGTGGCTGTCATGGACACCTTGGATGTCCATTCCTCCCCGACAAAGACAGTTGACGAACCTGAGTCTGCTCCTTTCTGCCGCCCACCGTGGCACTGTCTGGGGTGTTTTCGGCCCTAAATGCCAGTGTCACGAGGGAGGGATGTGGTACCAAGCTCCACGGGTTTCGAATCCGCGCCAGACGACGTGGAACTCGATGACCACTAGAGATCACTGCAGCAGTCGCGTCATAAGCCGTGGCTGCACTTGCTCCTGGCCCCAACTCTAACATAAGAGCACCGCTGTGGAACACGTGGTCCAATAGCTACTTACCCTGTCGTGTATTTAGGCGGCTGCCTCTCACTCAGCGAGGCAGTCTGGGATTCGTGTTGATTCAGTTGACATCTCACTTATAGACATCGTGTTCAATTTTCATGTGCTTACTTTCCGTTTACGGGTGGGTGTTGTTTTGATTTCATGGGGTTGTCTCTTTTGACCCTGTTACTTAGTACTATATTGTTGATCTTTGTTTCTTGCTCGGTTGCCTGTCATCAGGCTTGTCCTTCCATTCCCGTTCGTCCATCTTGTTTGTTCGCGGCCGCTCCGTTTTCACGTTTTCATTAGTTGCAACCCCGCGACAGTCACTGTCACGGTGGCAACGCAGATGTTGCAGAGGAGAGGGACACTGTTAATAATTGTGTTTTTCAGGGAAGTATCGTAGAATTTTGCGAAAGAAAAGGTCATAACAGCGATTTCAGGAACAACATTAATGGGGACCAGCTATTAGAAAATAACTATTCAGAACAGGATGTTAGTGTGAGAGAGCACTGCATTGCAGATGAGGAACTTACAGTGAACTGTGGAGTTAGCCCTATAATAGGGGAAACGGTATTAGAGGTACCTGATGAAGAATATAGAAGGGCAGAGGAAGTTTTACCATAGAAGGAGTAGTTTCTGATAGTGATGAAAAAGGAACAGAAGTGAAGGAAGGAAGGGGTTATTTTGATAATTCTGACAAAACGATAGGAAGGGTAGCAGAATCTGATATTATTATTAAGGATGGAGAGTATTTGGAGAAGTGTTTCGATTTGTCCATAGTGGACGTATCTATTAAAGCTACCACAGTTAAAGAGGAAGAAGACGTAGTGAATATGTGCGTAATTTCGACAGAATGTGTAGGATTCAATAGACATGACGTAGTGCAAGATTTGTTAGATGGATCTGATTCTGAATTCGGAGAGAAAACTGCAGGACTGCCTATAATAGAAGTTACTGATTTTAATGTGAAGGTTCCTTGTTTATTGAATAGTGGTTCCAATTTATGTGCAGTGTCACAGGGTTTTGTGAATGCTCCCCCTGCTAATAAGGATGTGGTTATAATGCCAGTGAGTGTCATAAATATTATTGTATCCACAGGGAAAGGTAAGAAAGTTGTTAAACATGAAGTTGTGCTACCTGTCAGGATCGGTGATGTACAGTTGGACTAGAATTTTTTAATAATAAATGGCTGAAGCGTGGAAATGCTGGTGGGAGCAGATTTCTTACAAAAGTACAAAGGAAAAGTGGATTTGGATGTAATGAAGCGGTCATTGTGGTACAGGAAAGAACAGCAGATATTCCTTTTTTCGGGAAAAGGCAGTATGAATCCGACGAGCAAATTGACATACCTATATGTTACTACAGAAAGAAAGAGGTTATCATTGGGTATAATGAGTATGGCAAAAGTGAGGAAGTAGATCCTTCTGAGATAGAGGGATTGCGAAATATCATTGATTTGAAGAAGTACATACAGAAGGATGATGGGGACAGCAGTAATTAACTGGCCTCAGGGGACGTGCACTCTTAGCATCATCAGGTGTTTGACGGACATCTGGCATCCCGAGATGTTCGCAATATTATTTCCTTTTCGTTTCTTATTGTCAACCTAACTCTTCATCATTCAGTTGCTATTTTCTTTCCTTCTTACCTATTGCAGTAAATAGTGTATATAAAATGTACATAGTGAGTAAATGCCATCAGAAAAAAAGAGAACGGGTAAAATAAAGACTTCTTGGAAGTAAATGATGACTAAAAACTAACATGAATGAATGCGGAATGAAACTGATGAAAAAAGGGACTGAAAGGAATACCGTAATGTCACTATGTAATAACTGACTTCTAAGCAATTTTCGGAACATGTAGAAATGTAGTGGGAAGATGTTTGTGGTAAAGGAGTGCGGGTAAGCTACTACAAACACCACAGTGAAAACCTTAGTGTGGCCAAGATAGACACGAACCTCACACCTACTACAGTAGTACAAGTTTATATGCCAACTAGCTCTGCAGATGATGAAGAAATTGATGAAATGTATGATGAGATAAAAGAAATTACTCAGGTAGTGATGGGAGACGAAAATTTAATGGTCATGAGTGACTGGAATTCTACTATAGGAAAAGGAGAAGCAGTAAACGTAGTAGGTGAATATGGATTGGGGCTAAGAAATGAAAGAGGAAGCCGCCTGGTAGAATTTTGCACAGAGCATAACTTAACCATACCTAACACTCGGTTCAAGAATCATGAAAGAAGGTTGTATACATGGAAGAGCTCTGGAGATACTAAAAGGTTTCAGATAGATTATATAATGGTAAGACAGAGATTTACGAACCAGATTTTAAATTGTAAGGCATTTCCAGGGGCAGATGTGGACCCCGACTGTAGATTAAAACTGAAGAAACTGCAAAAAGGTGGGAATTTAAGGAGATGGGGCTTGGATAAACTGAAAGAACCAGAGGTTGTACAGAGTTTCAGGGAGAGCATTAGGGAACAGTTGACAGGGATGGGGGAAAGAAATACAGTAGCAGAAGAATGGGTAGCTTTCAGGAATGAAATAGTGAAGGCAGCAGAGGATCAAGTAGGTAAAAAGACCTGGACTAGTAGAAATCCTTGGGTAACAGAAGAGATACTGAATTTAACTTATGAAAGGAGAATATACAAAAATGCTGCAAGTGAAGCTGGCAAAAAGGAATACAAACGTCTCAAAACTGAGATCGACAGGAAGTGCAAAATGGATAAGCAGGGATGGCTAGAGGAGAAATGTAAGGATGTAGAGGCTTATCTCACGAGGGGTAAGATAGATACTGCCTACAGGAAAATTAAAGAGACCTTTGGAGAAAAGAGAACCACTTGCATGAATATCAAGAGCTTAGATGGAAACCCAGTTCTAAGCAAAGAAGGGAAAGCAGAAAGGTGGAAGGAGTATATAGAGGGTCTATACAGGAGCAATGTTCTTCAGGACAATATTATGGAAATGGAAGAGGAGATAGATGAAGATGAAATGGGAGATATGATATTGCGTGAAGAGTCTGACAGAGCACTGAAAGACCTAAGTCGAAACAAGGCCCCAGGAGTAGACAACATTCCATTAGAACTACTGACAGTCTTGGGAGAGCTAGTCCTGACAAAACTCTACCATCTGGTGGGCAAGAAGTATGAGACAGGCGAAATTCCTTCAGACTTCAAGACGAATATAATAATTCCAATCCCAAAGAAGGCAGGTGTTGACAGATGTGAAAATTACCGAACTATCAGGTCAATAAGTCACAGTTGCAAAATACTAACGCGAATTCTTTACAGACGAATAGAAAAACTGGTACAACCCGACCTCGAGGAAGATCAGTTAGGATTCCGTAGAAGTGTTGGAACACGTGAGGCAATACTGACCCTACGACTTATCTTAGAAGAAAGATTAAGGAAAGGCAAACCTTCGTTTCTAGCATTTGTAGACTTAGAGAAAGCTTTTGACAATGTCGACTGGAATACTCTCTTTCAAAGTGGCAGGTTTAAAATACATGGCGGGAAAGGCTATTTACAATTTGTACAGAAAGCAGATGGCAGTTATAAGAGTTGAGGGACATGAGAGGGAAGAAGTGGTTGGGAAGGGAGTGATACAGGGTTGTAGCCTCTCCCCGATGCTATTCAATCTGTATATTGGGCAAGCAGTAAAGGAAACAAAAGTTCGGAGTAGGTATTAAAATCTATGGAGAAGAAATTAAAACTTTGAGGTTTGCCGATAACATTGTAATTCTGTCAGAGACAGCAAAGGACTTGGAAGAGCAGTTGAACGGAATTGACAGTGTCTTGAAAGGAGGGTATAAGATGAACATCAACAAAAGCAAACCGAGGATAATGGAATGTAGTCGAATTAAGTCGGGTGATGCTGAGGGAATTAGATTAGGAAATGAGACACTTAAAGTAGTAAAGGAGTTTTGCTATTTAGGGAGCAAAATAACTGATGATGGTCGAAGTAGAGAGGATATAAAATGTAGACTGGCAATGGCAAGGAAAGCGTTTCTGAAGAAGAGAAATTTTTTAACATCGAGTATTGATTTAAGTATCAGGAAGTCGTTTCCATGTATGGAAGTGAAACATGGGCGATAAATAGTTTAGACAAGAAGAGAATAGAAGCTTTCGAAATGTGGTGCTACAGAAGAATGTTGAAGATTAGATGGGTAGATCACGTAACTAATGAGGAAGTATTGAATAGGATTGGGGAGAAGAGAAGTTTGTGGCACAACTTGACCAGAAGAAGGGATCGGTTGGTAGGACAAAGGGATCACCAATTTAGTACTGGAGGGCAGCATGGAGGGTAAAAATCGTAGAGGGCGACCAAGAGATGAATACACTAAGCAGATTCAGAAGGATGTAGGTTGCAGTAGGTACTGGGAGAAGAAGAATCTTGCACAGGGTAGAGTAGCACGGAGAAGTGCATCAAGCCAGTCTTAGGACTGAAGACCACAACAACAACAACAAGCAATTTTCGGAACATGTATAAATGTAGCTGGCAGATGTTTGTGGTAAAGGCACAAGGAATGTGCATAGTAGAAGTAACAGATTATGTATCTCATGTGTTTTTGAGAGTCACATACATTGGCAGAAATATTTTCATCATTTCCAGTACTTTTGCATTCTATGTGTATAATAGCTTATTTCATGTAAAGTCATGAGATTTTAAAAGTAAGTGTAAAGTAAATATTTTTTTCTGAAAAGGAAAGATAATGAAAAAATGTTTGTAAAATTTTGGCTTACTTATATACGAATAAGTATTGCTTTCAGTTGGAACTTGCTTAGGAATTCTGTCCCTATAAAATACTTATAATGATTTTTTGAAAAAACGTAAAGTAATAGTGCCAATTTGGGTACTGTTATTATTTCTGAATAATATTTAATTCATTCTTTTCTGAAAATAATCTGTACTATAGATGAATATTTGATAAAAGATGATGAATTTCAATGAATATTGAGTTTTCTTAAAAAAAAAAGAGTTTGAGAAAATAAGCAGCAATTTTTGAGTACGCTAAAATTCTGAAAGGTTCCTTACAAAGCTTTTCCTTTAAATTTGAGGAAAAAAATTTACGAGCTATGATACATTTATATGTGTAAAGTTAGGGTGCAGAAATTAAAAATGGTGGCCTAGAAGTACTGTATTTTGGAGGTACGAAATTTGGAAAAACCTGATATGAGACCATAAGAAACCAGGTATAGGACTGAGGGCTGGACGCTGTATCACCGTGTGAAACGTCCCCTTGGAAAAATTATACATGACTGTGCTTTAACTGACACACAATATTTTTTACCGCAACGCAGTCTGACTTTGAATAATCCTTACAAAAGAATGGCCATAACTAACATTAACCTATACGTTTCACAAATCACTTACCTCACAAAAATCTTCGTTACTCGAACTACTGCAATACAGCGAGCGCCACTACTGCCAGCTAAATAAAAGATTCAAACTACTGAAGGCACTAACTACTGATAGGCAGAGTTAGCAAATGAAAGATTTGATAGAGAACAAACAATGTATTTACCTTAATAGTGTTTAAAAGTCATTATATATATATATATATATATATATATATATATATATATATATATATATATATATATCAGCGTACTTTTTGGAGCAAGCGACAGTGCGGAACTGAATCGAACGCCTTTCAAAAGTCGAGAAATATGGCATCAACCAGGGAGCCGGTATCTAGAGCCTGTTGTGTATCATGCACAAAGAGGGTTAGTTGTGTCTCCCATGACGGCTGTTTCCTAAAACCGTGCTGGTTTCTGCAGGTGAGCTTCTCAGAGTCTAGAAAGGTCATTAGGTCTGAACACAAAATATGTGCCATGATTCTACAACAGATCGATGTCAGTGAAATTGGTCGGTAATTATGTACATCCGATTTTCTACCCTTTTAATATATTTCTATGACCTGGGCTTTCTTCCAGTCCCGTGGAACTTTCCATTGTTCCAATGATCTCTGACAGATGATGTATAAGAATGGTGCTATATTTGTAGTATAGTCAACATAAAATCTTGCGGGGATACCATCTGGGCCAGATGCCTTCCTGGCGTCTAAGGATCTTAACTGTTTTACAATCCCAGATACACTAAACACTATGTCAGCCATCCTTGCGTTTGTTCGATAATTGAAAGGGGGAATGGTGTTGCAGTCCTCTACCGTAAACGAGTTTTTGAAAGCCAGGTTTAGAATTTCAGCCTTCTGTTTATCATCATAAGTTACATTACCCGTTCTGTCAGCAAGAGAAGGTATTGAATTATTTGTAGCGCTCGTAGATTGTACCTACGACTAAAATTTTTTGGGGTTATTTTTAGAATCTGCAGATAAAATACTGCTTTCAAATTCGTTAAAAGAATCTGTCATTGACCTTTTGACAGCTGCTTTCATTTCACATAATTTATTTTTGTCAGCGGGACAAAAAAATGGCTCTGAGCACTATGAGACTTAACTCCCCTAGAATTTACAACTGCTTAAACCTAACAAACCTAAGGACATCACACACATCCATGCCCGAGGCAGGATTCGAATCTGCGACCGTAGCGCCTAGAACCGCTCGGCCACTCCGGCCGGCTGTCAGCGGGACAGTGACTACGTTTAAAACGACTGTGCAAAATTCTCTGCTTTCTCAGCAACTTCCTAATATGGTGGTTGTACCGAGGTGGATCCTTTCCCTCCCATATATTTTTGATAGGCACATACGTCTCTAGCACATGTTGGACAATACCTTTAAATTCCGACCAAAGATGCTAAATATCTTTGTGTCCCGCTGTGAATGCTTGGAGCTGATTATGAAGATATTCATTAATGACTCTTTTAATTGCTTTCCCAAACAAGAAAACTCTACGCTGTTTCTTTGGTTTTTTTTTTTTTTTTTTTTTTTTTTTTTTTTTTTTTTTTTTTTGCAGCTTCCACTGACACAGAAGTCACAACGAAATTATGGTCACTAATACCTTCTTTTAGAGTAACTTTCGCAAATAGATCAGGTCTGTTTGTCGCCAAGTTATGTAATATGTTCCCATCTCGAGTTGGTTTTCTAACCAGTCGCTCAAGGTGGTATGTTGAGAGCACTCCTAGAATAACTTCACACGAGCCTTTGCTTCTGCCCCCTGTGATAAACCTGTAATTTTGCCAGTCAATGGCTGGCAGAATAAAGTCTCCACCTGTAACTAATGGATAATTTGGATATTTATTTCCTATGTACTCAAGACTTTCCCTGAAACGTTCTGCGACGTTTGTTGCGGATGCTTGTGGTCTATAAAAAGGTCCTAATACAATGGTCAATCCTTGTATGAGTGACAGCTTTATCCAGACTATTTCACAGTCCGACCCAGTATCGATCTCAACTGCGTTTAAACAGCTTTTAACTGCAATGAACACACCATCTCCCATAGCATCAATCCTATCCTTCCTAAACATTGTCCAATCCGAGTTCAAAATTTCACTGCTATTTATGCCTAGTTTCAACCAGCTTTCGGTACCTAATACAATATTGGCATTGCTACTCTTTATTTCGGAGAGTAACTCGGAGATCTTGCTACAGACACTTCGACAATTTACTAACATGAGATGTAAAAGAAGTAAAAAAAAACACTGAAGAACCAGAAAGCTGCAGAACCCGAAAATATATATAATGAAAATATACAAGATGCGAAAGAGGCACTCCAACACGTATGGATCAAACTTGTCAACAAATGTCAGGAACGTGGAAGAATTCCAACCCAATGGAGACACTCGATAAGAAAAGGTAGAGGAGACCCAATGGACACAAACAAGTACAGAGGCATAGCCCTAGAAAATACTCAGTTCAAGATGTTGTCACAGATAATTACACAAAAAATCATAGTATGTGTGGACAGTCACCTCCCGGAACCACAAATGGGCTTCAGATCTGGAAGATCAACACTTACGGCAGTCAGCGTCTTCTAAACAACATCGACGAAGCGCTACAAAGGAAAGAAATGTTCTACACGGTGTTCATAGACTCTACCAAAGCCTTTGACCTACTGGAAAGAGATCTCATAGTCCGAAAACTGGAAAACACAGTGGGAGAAGATAGCGCATGGGCAAGAATAATCAAGTCAGTCCTCGAATACAACTTAATCACAATATCAGACAACCTCTCTTTCTCGAACCTCATTTTGCAATCGAACGGAGCCTTACAGGGTGACCCAATGAGCCCTTTGCTTCATTTTGCAATCAAACGGAGTCTTAGAGGGTGACCCAATGGCCCCTTTGCTGTACATTCTCGCCACTGAAGAAGTACTGAGAATTGGAGAAAATGAAGAAGATGTATACATATATTCATACGCTGGTGACATAGCCATAGGATGAAGAGATATACAGAAGCTGCAGAAAATCATTGAGAAAATAGATAAATGGTGCAATGAACACAAACTACACATAAGCTTAACAAAGACAGAAATGGTGATTTTCAGAAAAGGAGTCAAAACACGCAAGAATGTGGAAATCAACATCAGAGGACAAAAAATAAAAGTCGCATCACACTTTAAATACCTAGGGGTGACATTGTAACCATCAGCCAAATGCTTCACAAAATATACAACAGAACGTGCAGCCCAAGCAATAATAGCAATACAGGACATCAAAAACATCCGCCTACTCAGCCTAGAGACGGCCATGAAACTATTCAACGTAAGAACCTTGCCAATCCTCGCCTACGGGATGGAAGTTATATGGGACCACCTGACAGAAAAAATCTAGAGCCACTAGAAAAGGTAAAATCGACTTACCTAAAAAGAGCACTAGGTCTCCCAAAGACAACAAGATGTAGACTAGTGTACCTGCTAGCGAGAGAGACATTTCTAATCGAAGACATTAGACTTCGACATATGACGCCACACACCAATACTTACAGAAATCATCTGAATGTCATGGAGGATAAACGAGATAAAGTATGACCGGAGTTCTATGGCACAGATACAATGACGAACCGCTCGTGGACAGCACCAAACTTCGAACTGCGACATGTCGTAACTACATTATCTATTCACGGCTTTCATCGTCTAATTTGCAAAAACAAAAATTATCACGACCGAACCACAACATGTGTGTGAACTGTGTAACGAAGCCTGTGAACGAT